>NC_050513.1:190637-193316 GCF_002922805.2 Oryzias melastigma
ATATATTTAGAATGTTCTTTTAGTCTTACACATGTCATTTTGTATAGAAGTAGAATTATGAGAACCCTGGATTTGGAGTCTGATGGTCGTGATGTTTCCAGCAGCTCCTGCTTTGTTGGTTCCTGTCACCTCCTGCTTTCGTAATCATTTGCTCCTTGTTTTTCTCTGTAAATGAGGATGTAAAGGAAGCAGAAATGTGTTTTTGAGTTTCCAGTTTTGTTCAGGTTTGTTTCAGAGCGACTGCGGTTGGATTCCCGTCTCCTCCTTGCAGCAGAGCCAAAGCAGACACTGAGGCTCAGTGTTTCCTGAAAGTTTTTCTGGGAAAATGTAAAGAAAATGTGACATTTTTCTTTTTCTTACCTCAGAATTTGTCTTGTTTCAGAGTTTTCAACAGTCTGGGTAGTTTTTTGGGGGGGATTTTTCACCCATTTCCCTGTACCCGAAGAGCTTGCTTAGGTGAAGGACAGACAGAGAAAATCAAGTATCATGTTTATCTTGATGCTTGTATGTCATTTTTCACTAAAACTCGAAGCTCCTGCAGTTTTTCTTGGCTTTCGATCCCTCCGGGCGAGCAGATGAAACCCACACTCGTGCTGCAACACCTACACCAGGGCTCTGTGGCACGCTGGCAAGCACCGCTTTTTTCTGGCTTAAAGTGTGTTTCAACTCGGCGCCGAGCCTCCGAGGTTCTGCTCGAGACTGTTCAGGTATGACGCAACCCGCAGAGCACGCTGCAATCACCCGAACCCTGGAGTTTCAGGTTAGGATTAGTCTGAAATCAGAGGATCAGTGATCACCTGATTAGTAATGGATCAAATCTTCATAAAGGAACAAAGTTTCTATACCATAAAAAAGAGATCATTTCTAAGTCCTTTTGAAGAAGCGGGAGGTTCTGTGAAGAGCATGTGGGCGGCTTCATGCACAGCTCAGACTTCTACCTGTCAACGTGCACATGAGCTCATCTCTGTGGTCCGAAGGGGGTTTCTGCTGAGTCATCACTTTCTCGGTCGCAGCAGCACGGCCCTGGCAAACGTCCACATCCGTCTGCTGTCCCACTTCTTCAAATTTAGACCCGAGTTTATGACGCCTGGCCCCAGAGGGTTGGATCTTTACCACAGCCTCGTCATTGATCACACTCACAACAGTGGTGGCCCCTGCAGGAGTCGCTCGCCATCAGCCACGACCATTAAGGAGAGAAGTAATGCACTTCTGAAGGGGAGAGGGCGGCGTTCACCTCCAGGCCTCCGACCGTACGCCACTGTCATGGCAACAGCAGACGTTGTGTAAATAATCAGGGACGGATCTTTATTGCAGTGTCACAGTTTCAGAGGAGGCTGCGGCGGGCGGACACAAAGACGTGTCGTCAAACCTTCAGGGTTAAATAAAACCAAAATGATGAACAGGCTGCAGGAGACTCCTGCATCTGTCTCTGAAATGAATAGGAGGGGGGGCACAGCAGGTGTCAGCCGAGGGGGGGTGGTGTTATGCTGCTCACCTTTTACCGCCTGCAGGGGGCAGTGCAGCTCCAGCATTGATCAGAGGGAACGGTTCCTTCTGCTGAATGACGTCTTTGAGTTTGTTTCTGAGAGTCAGACGTTGGTATGATGACAAAAGAATGGTAAGTGGCAGAAATCTATAAGACAGCTTTTAGATCAGGAGCGTGAATCGTAACTAAAGAACTTTCATCTGATAGAAGAGGCCTGTAATGGCTCACTATGCAACGACAGAGGAAGATGAAGATGAGCAGATTTGGACCGGAGCCCGGAGGAGCAGACAGATACAGTTCAGCTGCTCTGACTGTGACATGTCGACTGATACAAACAGAAGCCACAAAAAGACTCTTGGAGACACTTCAGTCACTCTTATTATGGGATGTGCTCATTGCTTTTCTAATGGTTCCACTGAAAACAGCTGATTTTATGCTGTTATGTTTCTCAGCATTTGTAAAAATACTAATTACTGATATTAAAAAAAAAACTAAATGTATCATTAATAACAAAGAATGCCAGAGCTGCAGAACAAATGTGTGAATTAACAAAGATCTTACAGACGACACCATCATCCTGGCAAACGCCCCATGAACGGACGCCCCAGAGTTCCAGGGATCAACGTTAGGTTCCCCTCAAAGACCGAGCGACAGGTGTGACGGACGTCCAACTGACTGAGCAATCAGTGTGACGGACGTCTCATGTAGGGAACGATCAGCATGACGGACGGCCCCTGGACAGGGGGACCAGTGTGATGAATGCCCCCAGACCGAGAGGCCAGAGTGACGGCTGCTCCCAAGACCAAGGGACCAGTGTGATGACGCACAAGAGGGAGGGACCAGTGTGACGGATGACCCACAATACCAAAGGATAAGTGTGACAGGAACCGTACGAATCGGTGTGATGGACAACATCCCCTGGAGAGAGGGGCCAGCATGACAGAGGCTCCCCAGACCGAGAGACCGGAGTGATGGACCCACCCCCTAGACCAGGGGTAGGGAACCCTGGTCCCCGAGAGCCAACTTCCTGCATGTTTTCCAACCAACCTTCCATTGAAGCTCCTTATTGGCTGCTAATTTCCAGGATCAGGTATGTTTAGCCAATGTTTGGCCCCATCCTATATTAGAGATCTCATAGTTCCTTACCAACCAGTCAGAACACTTCGTTCACAAAATGCTGGACTGCTTGTAGT
>NC_050513.1:194163-213447 GCF_002922805.2 Oryzias melastigma
AATTCAATAAGGAGCTTCAATGGAAGGTTGGTTGGAAAACATGTAGGACACCGGCCCTCGAGGCCTGGATATGAATACCCCTGCCCTAGACCAGGGGTAGGGAACCCTGGTCCTCAAGAGCCAGCTTCCTGCATGTTTTCCAATATACTCTGCTCTGGCATGTTCTTATTGGCTGGACACACCTGGACCAGGTAATTGTCATGACTCCCTACTCATGACTGATTACAATGCAAAGAAAGACAAAGAACCTGGTGGATTGAGTTTAAGGTAGGTTGCTTTTTGACTATCCCTCTGCCGCTCTAAACATTACTAAAAAGTCTTCAAGAAAAACCTAAATGTAATGACCTTAAATGATTGTCTTGTTGCTTCTTCAAAGTTTATTTTCTTTACGGCCCTTAAAACTAACTTTTACCTTCTTTATATTTCTGTTTTTCTGCACCATAAAACCCTTGATCTAATTTCGGTTCACTCAGCTTTATGTTGCAGCCCGAGAGCCAGGTCTGAACCCAAACTCTGCAGCTAATGCCTCTTTATGTGGGGCCTCCATCACGCTGCATTGTCCCTGCAGAGGAATTACTGAAGGTTTTAGTGCAAAGTCTCGTCAAATGCTCTGTAAACATCTCAGTAATTAAGATGTTTTAGTGGTGCAGTACAGATGGAAAATGAAAAATGCAGTTTCTTGCTTTGACTTTGAGGATTTTCTATATTGTCCTAAATACTTAGAGAACCAGCCACAGTGATGTGAATGTTTTTATTTTTCACCAGGGAGCAGTAGCTCTACAAGCTCTCTGTATGTCATACTGCAAAAACTATAGAGTTTTTAGTGCTGGCTAATGAGATTCAGGCCAGATTCCATAAAGGCAATTTGCACATGTTGGTGAAGATGACTACAGTGGATGTAAATGAAGAAACTGCCCTGAAAGCACTTGATCTGAAGCCCTGGCTATCTGCTGCCCCTTAACTACATGACACTCATCTGTGTTAATGGTGGATCTATTTCAGTGTCACATTATAAAATCATTTCTGATTCCACAGCCTCATTGCTGCTCTAATGCTCGTCTAAAACAATGGACTTCTCGGGCCAGATGCACTCTGCTGTTAGTCAATTCGTTTTGCACAATATCTTCCACACGGCTGATACGGAAACCGCGATGGAGAGCGCTGAGATAAAAAAGGAGGTTAACAAATGTCACCACGAGATGCAGAGAGGCGGCAAAAGAGGGAGATTAGAGAGGAAAGGGCTGTGAGAGATGGGAACCAGACCAAGAAACAGCAGATAAGGATAATAAGGTGTTCGCAGGGAGGAGTGATGGAAAAAGAAAAGAAAAAGTAGCAGTAATTGGTGAGTGGATTTTGAGGAAGAGACAGAAGATAAAGGTGAAAAAAGGAAAACAGGAGCTGGCGGGGGGGGGGCTCACAGAGAGGGCAACAGGATAGTGTGGAAGCTGGACACGGATGAAGCTGTCCGGAGTCACTCGGTGGGTGATGGGTGATCTCGGGGACGGGGAGGGACAAGGAGACTTTAAAGCATGAAGGACCGATGCTGTGAGAGGTTGAAGATGATGATCAGCACATGCTTCCATGACCCTCCAGAGCTCTGTCCTGATGTCATGCTCACCCACAGTTAGCACTCGTTCTTCTCCACCAAGAAGAGTCTTTGTTACAGAGCTGTTGTTCTCTAACCGGGCCAGACGGCGTTCAGACACTCCACAGATGAAAGCTCTGGTCTTAGAACCCAAAAGTCTGTCCCCACACTTGATGTTCACTTTGAGCAACATTCCGCTCCTTTAGGTGAATCGTGATGGAGAAATACAACATAAATACACAACAAATACACATGGCGAGCTGGGGTCGTGTCGACCCCCCTTCCACCCCCCCATGAGAGTTCTGTGTTTTACTGAAGAAGAAGAAAATGACACAAAAACATGTTCATGACATCCATGAATCACTTCTACGCAACCTTATTATTTATCATAAAGATGTGATGACGTTCAGCTGGTTTAGACTCCAGGTGACTGACTGACACAGATCTGCTAATGGGGGGGCTGCGGGGGCTTTGGCAGTACAGCGGTGTGCTGCTTTTCTAAAGAAAACAGCAGGACGGCGTGAGGACGGCTCGCCAGTCGGGCAGGAAAGCAGGATAAGAGAGCTGCTGAATAAGAAACGCAAATCAACCAGTCGATAAATGTCAAGTGTTCTGTTTGAAACCCTCGCCGTCTTTGACCCTGGGAGATACAACCACGAGACAAAATGGAATAAAAAAATGAAATTAATGTTTTCATTCCAGTCCCACTTTAGTCTCAATAAACACAATTAACACATATGTATGCTCCTGAAAGTAGAACTGTAGTTCTGAAGTGGAGAGTGGAGGTGAAGGACGACTCATTAGATAAAGCGTGGGGGGGTGTGTGTGTGTGTGTGTGTGTGTGTGTGGGGGGGGGGGTGTTATATATGATTTCTGAGAAGACCTGTGACTTTAAGCTTTAAAAATAAAGCGCCTCATGCTGTTTTTGTATGAAAAGTGCTTTATAAATAAAGTTTTGAAGCCTTGTTACCATTGACTGTATTTAAGAACTGGACTGGACAGGAAGTACCAAGAAGTGATCCAAGAAACCAGAATCCTGTAGACTTTTATAGAGAAATAAACATCTGTTACTCACTCGTTCTATTGGTCAGAATAACCATTCTTGATCTGATACTTTTTTAACATGTTCCTGATAATCCTAACTCTGTGATTGTTTAGTCAGCATTCACACTAAAGTGATTCTCCTGATCCTTTCTGTACGTTTTTGGCACATAAAACTCAATCACACTTTCTGAGATTTCAGTAATCTTGGTGTCAAAATGTTCAGCTTGTTCTCTACATTACTGCTTGTATTTTTGGTATCCATAAACTTTAAAGTTTTTGAAATACTGAGCTAAATATGCCCCACTTGAAATGAATGAGAAAGTCTTCAAATTCAGTGTTTTTACTTAGATTAGCAACAAGTATTTATATTTATTTATTTATGGGCTATGGTTTCATCTTTTATAGTAATCTTAAAAAGAATTAGAGTTTACCTAATATTTTAGCAACATGCTGTTTTTAGCTCATTTGTAGTGCTGGGGATCAATTAAAATAATAACTAATTCATTACAAACCTGGAAAAGAATTAATTGCAATTACATTTTTGTAGTTACAGTATTTGCCGACCACTTATTATCTGCAAATAATCGCACTATGAAATCACACAAAACTGTTAGAACGTTTGTTTTTAATTTATGCTGTTAATCAATAAAAATAATCCGATTCATAACACTTTTGGATTGTGATTAATCACAACCATTGCAATGTCTTAGTAGATACATTTCATATGACAATATTGATTAAAAACAGCCCAAAGATAAAGTTTTCTTTCATTTTTTTTGCCAGAAATGTTTTAATCTACCAAGTGTTAACCTAAGAGTGTAACTTGTGTGCACAAAACTGACGTGCAGTCATAAGAAACAAACCTGCACGCTTGGAAAAAAAAAAAAAAGCGGTAAGAGTGGAGTTTGTTCCGTTGTGCTGATACTTTTTTTAACATAATACATCGCTTCATTTCCCACAGAAGTCGAGGCTCAGCGACGCATTGTTGTGTTACCATGACAACATGCTGGACCATGGATTAAATAATCTAAATTGGAAAAAAATAGCAAGAATAAAGTACTGAAAACCGATTGAATATTTATTTATTTTGTAAGTGACCATGGTATAGATGGGATAATACCTGACGAAGTGTTTTGACGCCGCATGCCATTGAAGGCTGAACCACCAAAGCGACCAAATGCTTCTTCCTAAGGCGTAATAGATTTGTGTTAGTTAATATTAATGTTAATTATTTTTAATTAATAGCCTGCGTTAAGGTATGAATGTTGACAGTCCTACTAATTTGTTATCAACTGAGGTTTTTTAGGCTGATTTAGAGTTTAGCTTCTATTTTAGCAACAGGATAACATTTTAGACTAATTTAGATTACTACGGAATTTTAGGCTATTTTGGAGTTTAGCTACTATTTAAACAATGTGCTAGTTATTTGACTAATTTGGCATCTACTGAGGTTTTTTATTTTAATGCTAAATAAGATTTTAGCTTCTATCTTAGCAACATGCTAGCGTTTTTGGCTAATTTGTTTTCTTCTTGGGTTTTTTAGGCTGATTTAGAGTTTAGCTTCTATGTTAACAACATGCTAACGTTTTTGACTAATTTAGTTTACTGAGGAATTTTAGGCTATTTTGGAGTTTATCTAGTAATTAAGCTACAGGCTAGCTTTTTTGGCTAATTTCACATCTACTGAGGTTTTTTGGGCTACTTTAGAGTTTAGCTCAAATTTAATCAACATACTAAATATTTTTGCCAAATTGGCATGTTTTAGCATTTTTTTAAGCCATTTTACTACACATTTTCAGAAGTTTAGATCAACTTCAGCGCTCTTTTATAGTCCTTTAACGAAATTAAAATTTTTTCAAATAACTTTTGAATTTTCATCAATTACCTGCAGCAATTAAAGAAAACTGGGTCACCATTTTCTGCATCTTCAGTAACTACTTTTAGCAAAAAGCATTCACACTAGCATTGTTGCAGGTAATGCAACGGTTCTATTTTTTTTTTATACTTTCATATATTTTTTGAAGTTCAAGTTAGTCAAGTGACCAACCGGATGCCTCAAGAGGGGGTGGAGCCTGCTGGCCCCCACGTCCAATGTTCAAATCGTTTGACAGAATTTGTGTTGCTATCAAGTGGCAGAGGTGTGACCTTCCAACAAGCTCTGTCCTGATTGGTGAGAGTGGTTGTTATAGAAACTCAGACCAGTTGGACCAATCACTGCTTACTGACGACATCTGGCTCCAACATGGTGGAATCTTTGTCGTGAACGAATGGCGACTGAATTGACTTCATTTGGTTGGAGCCTAAAGCAAACCAATTCATATGGAAGGTGTCACGCCTCATCCAGTTCTCTGGTACAGTCACCGGTTGTTTCATAGTCAGATCCAGTCAACTCCAGATCAAACAGCCAAACTTCACATCATAACTAAACTATTTTCCCTCCATTTCATACTTAAGACAGCTATAAAGAGGAGGAGCCTTTTTTTGCTAGACCTCCTGGTCTTAAATCATTGTCTGATGATTGACAGGTGTTTGATAGAAAAACTTTCAATGTTCAATGTTTTCTAATTTACAAGAAAACATTGAAACAACACATTGTGTAGATTGATGACAGCAGTTCCTAATAAATGTGAGTACATACTGTAACACTGTTGCTCCGTCATGTTTAAAATGATTAAACCTTATTGCATTTGGCTCACAATTATGGTGCTAGCTTACACGTCTCCAAAGACACGTACGCTAGCTGTTAGCTGTGAAGAGAACAAGATGGTTCAAAGCTGCAACTTCAAACTTTCATAAAGAACAAAAAAACTGTCATTTTCTGGGACATAGTTTCTGCAGAGTGGCAAAGATTGAACAGAAATTGTATGCATTTTTTTTTCTTGAAAGAAAAAACTCCAAAAGTAAAACATTCTGTTATTATTTTGAAAATACCTTTTTTAGTAATGTTCTATGATTTTTTTTTTTTTTTTTTTTATCCACCGTGAAAATACTGTCCGACTTTAAATTTGTCTGTAGTTACAGATGACTCACGGAGAAGGTAGTTAGCATTAGCATCATAGCATAACAACAGCGCTGTCTCCAAATCATCACATTTTATTCATCTGTCTGGTTCTGCTTTAAGAGGAGCAGCTTTAAGGTGAAGAAGATGAAAGAAGAGCTGATTAGATGCTAACGTGTAATCACCATGTGGTGACTAACCCTCTAACTTTTACTCCCCAAAGAGAGGAAATCCTCGCAACTGGTGAGTGTTAATTTCTGGCCCTTCAAAATAAAAGTCTATCGCATTAGACTCATTTGCTATTGAGAAAAAGTTCTATCACAACAAATACTGTTATCGTTTTCAGCCCTACTTCCCATCACCTATCTAAAACACTCTCTCCTGCTAGCTTACAGCCCCTCACACATTAGCAGTGTAGAAAATATCATTTCTATCCAGTCGTACAGTTCTGATCCTGATTCCAGCTCAGACGAGGAAAACAAAGACGTTCTTGGATCTATTTGTCAAATGGAGTGGAGCAGGGAGACTGTGGCCCTCTGATCCTGGCGCCTGCATCACAGCTACAAGCTTTTCCAAACGGTTATTTTTCATCTGCTGCTGATTCACAACGATTTAAATAAAGAAATACTCAGAAGTGTCATTTTGATCATAATTTTCTTGTCCTCCATTAGAAAAAAATGCAACAAGAACATGTTATAAACTTCAAAAACACAACTTTCATCTTTAAATTTAATTTTCGTGGATCACCAAGATTTATGTTTGACGACTGGGTTGTTCGAACTCAGAGTAACAGCGGCAGCTAGCACTTCTATAGATTTATATAGATATTTGTCAACATAAATCCAATGATTTACCTACATGTCTCTAACTGAAGCAAACTGATGCTCAGGTTCTGTAGGAGGAGTTTCCTCCTTTTTGATTATGATAAATGTGTGTTCTGGTGAGAAGTAGTCTTAAAATACATGATGGTAAATCTGCTTTAAAGAAACTATTTTGTTTGATTAAAAAATGACCTTAAAAATATTGATTTCTAGGACATACTGTACATCAGAGGTGTCAAAACTACAAAAATATTAGATAAACTTCAATATAGCCTAAAAAAAATATTTTAGTGAATTTCAAAATATTCCAAAAAGCTAGTATAATACAAATTTTTAAAACTAACTTTTAAAAGTAATTCTGAATAATAAAAAGTCAGGAATATTATTCCAGAATAAATCAACTTAAACCTTAAATAACTTTAATATTTTACCCTCCATAAAAATATGTTTTGTCAATATTTTACAAGTTAGAAATGAGTACAAAATAACATCGGGTCATTAATAACAATAAAATAAAATGATCTGGAGGGCCGGATAGAATTACCTGGAGGGCCGGATCCGGCCCCCGGGCCTTGACTGTGACACACGTTCTGTACACAAAGGTAATACAAAGGTTGTTGGAGTACTCACTTCCTGTCCTGAGTTGTGCAGACATGTCACATGATGGTCATCCTCAGGAGACTCCCTGGCTGCAGCTGGAACACACTTGTGTTGTTATTGTGCAGCAGGATTGTGTTGTGTAGTTTCCTTTACAGCAGAAGTGTAACGGCTGACATGATGGATCGATACCTCGAGATTAATGGTTGTAAATAGTGGCCCATATCATTCTGAACCGCCATTCTCTAGGATGAGCGTGATTATGTTCAGTTTGCACATATAAATGCTAAAACCACCTCATTTATTCTGTTGTGTTTAGTGGTATTATTAGGTTTCATTTAAACATACAGAGACGACACTCATGTCTGTCTATCTGCGCTGGAGACAGAGCACAGCTGCAGCTTCCAGCCGCCTTCAGCGATGCCGTTCACACAGCATCCTGCTTCAGAGTTATGGATGTAATGTAAACGGGGGGGCATCTGAAGTGTTGTGTTTACCAGCACTCACTGAAATTGCAGCCTTGCATGCTTTAAGCCCCAGAGAAGTGTTAAAATATACACAGTTAGGATTGAAGCTGCACCCGGCGTGTCTGTAAGCAATCAGATGCAGAGGGCCAATTTAACCTCTGATTGTTGAGTAGAAGAAGGAGAGCTGGGCTCCAGTTCAGCCACTTGGTTACAATTCCTGTCATGTCTAGATCAGTGGTGAATCTGTGGAAATTCAGGGCAAAACTCCACAGTGGATTGTGTTTATGCTTCTCCAGGATGAAGCAATAAAGCAGCGGCGAGTCTTCAGAGTGTAGAAATGAAAAGGCTGCGGCTCGTGTAGTCCAGGTTGTTTCTACCTCAGAATTGTTGTTTTTATTGACAGAAAACCATCAGATCTTTAGCTCAACGTACAAATACAATCTTACAGGCCACTTTCAGGGCTGTAAATGAACTATTTTAGTGACTAGCCCAGAGTTCGAGTAGCCAAATGTTTCTCTGGAAAAATAATGTATTTCAAAGCAAAACCGTTATTTCCTTTTTATAAAGTTTCCGTTGATGGTTAGTCATCATATAAATAGAAGTTTTACCCACATTTAGTGGGTGGGCAGATGTTAACTTGGAGCCCTGGTCACATGTACGTTGTCTGGACCCGTGGAGAGGGGAGTGGCCATATCTTAAAGGTGTGTCTTAAGGGTGAGTGCAGTTGTGTCTTCCCTTGAGGATCATGTGACCAACTCAGGAGACAACATGTAAATGGAACGCATTGTCGAGTTTGTGACAAGAACTCATAAGGATCAAACTGTGATCACACATGATTCATGCAGCAGAGGCGTCCAGTTTAAAGTCAATGTACAAACGCCATCAGAGGTCGTGCGGTGTGATTTGAGCATCAGGCGTGGCGTGGCGGTCTGGCAGCAGAGTGTCCTGGTGCGTCCAGAGTTTAAGAATCGGAACTTTGGCGAAGAAGATTTAACATGTCAACCAATCAGGAACTCAGCTTCGGCCCGTGTTCAATGACATGATCAGGGTGGATCCATGGGTGGAACCCGTTCTTCTTGGAGACAGCCTGTATCCACCCATAAGGGCTGTTGTGACCACCAGTGAACAGAATAACCGTGAAACATTTATAAAAAAGGATGAGAAACGCAAACGCAGTCCATCAGTCATGTTCACAGAAATAGTCTAGGATTACATTCCCATAGTCTGTGCTCAAAAGACTCGGTTTCATTAAAGCTCTTCTAATATTTATATATATATACTACTCACAAAAATTAAAACTGGAAAAAAAAAAATTCCAGTTGAAAAAGTCAAATGGACAGCAGTGCTCTTAGGAGAGACATTCTTATTTTTTGGGCTGGCATAAGCTGAATCCACAGAAGAAAGGTCACATCATGGAGCTGGTCTGTGACTTTACCTGAATTTTTTTGGTATTTTCCTTCAAAACAAGTTAATCAGTTTGTTGACAAATTTTATTATTGCTGTTTTTAAAAATTGCACCTTTTTTGTCTATGTTGTGAAACAGTTCATTAGACATTTTTGGGGTTTTCACAGCAAAATGAATCCCTTTTATCCAGATGGAATTTTCTGTTGTTGTATGATTTTACATCTTGTTTGTGAATAAAACATAGAGGAATGACTAAATAAAAGTAGAGTCTCAGGAGAGGTTGTGCTGATTAAATGATACTATACAAGCAGGTAGTCTTTCAAATTCAAAATACAGAGGTAGTTTCAAAAGTAGACATAAACTGAGTTTTCCAAAAGGTTAAAAATAAACTTTCTAAATGGAAAATTTTGCGTGAAATTTCATATTGTGGTTACTAGCAGATAATAAGTGGCTGGCAAATATTGTAACTAAAAAAATGTTTAAATTGCGATTAATTACGATTAACTTCTTCCAGATTTGAAATTAATTAGTTTATTTTGATTGATTCCCAGCCCTAACACACACACACACACACACACATATATATAAGTCTGTTAAGTTGAAAACATTAACCTGGAAGTGGTTTCAACTTTACTAAACTCTTCCAACATAAAACAAAACATCAGATGAACCTTTTGGTTAAAACTGCTATTGTGTCAAACCTTAAATAAAAGCATCAATTGTGACATAACTGGTCTCATAAATAGGCAGAACCAAAATAAAATGTTTTTTAATCTGTGTAAGTTTGTAAACATTTTTTAAAGATGAACTGTTTTGCTGAATCTACCTTTAAAAATGTCGATATTCTTCAGTTAAACCAGTTTATAGAAATGCTAATTAATGTAGATTCAAAAGATAGGCTGTAAATGATGATAATCAGTTAGATTTCTTGATTGGTAAAATGGTGAATTGATGTCACGATGAATTAAATGATATTCATAAAATATTTTGTAAATATTTCTGGATAAAATGAGCATTTCCATTGCCTAAAATGTCTGTCAGTTTCAGGCCTGTTTGCATGTACAGGTTGATTTTCTGAAATGGGTTCCTGCGCGCTGCATGCGGCGCTCGGGTGACGGCACGTGACATTTCGGCTAACCAGAGTGCCACATGTTCAGTGGAAGGGTTCAGGTCGTGTTGCAGCAAATGTACCAGTCAATCCCTGATATTGCGGCCTCTGCCACGTCCAATAACTGTCTGAACGGCTTATGCGGAGCTGTGGGGGAGCGGCCAGCGCTCTGTGAGCTACATGCATCAAATGTCAGAGGATATTGTGGAGATGTTCCTGTCTGCGGACAGCGAGTGAGAGCTGCCAAGGTCCAGCCTGTTCATAGGAAAATGAGATTATCTGACGAACTCGACAAATGCAGTTTGTGTAAACCTGAGGTGAACAGTTCTGAAACGAAAATGTCAAAAAACAACTCAGGAAATTTGAATACGTTTTTTAATTTGATGTACAGACGGTCGTCGTTTGTTGTTTATTGCAGGAATTACAGAATAAGTCGCAATAGACAAAATCTCTGAAGTAGAATAACAAATGTTTAAAGCAGCATTCAAATTTTTAAAAGGTGTTTTTTTGTCTTTTTAACATGTTTTTGTGGCATTTCTCTGACATATATGAAGAAAATTGAGCTCAAAGTTTTTTCGGAGTATTTCTGTATTCAAATCATTCTGAATCAGGAGGAGCAGAGGAGAAAATACCATTTAAAAAGATCGTATTTGTGATGTACGAATGCTTCATTGTGATGCCTCCATGAACGTCTTTGTTCTCCTCGTCTGATCTGATCTGGATCTAAACTGTACAGCTGGAATCTGGATCTAAACTGTACAGCTGGAATCTGGATCTAGACTGTCTGGCTGCATGGCTCATTCCAACGTTAGCTTGGAGAGTTTCAGGGCCTGTAAGCTAAATATGCTCTCAAATTCTCTAGAAATTTCCCAGAAGTCTCAGCATAAAACCAGTGTGCATCAATGCTTACTAGACTGGAGATTATCGACCACAATGCTTTAATAGTTTTCCATGTGGAAAAAAATTATTTAAAATGATTTTTATAATTTCATCTTCAGGACATATAGTGGTTTCATAAATAGCCTTTATAAAATGTTGCTATTTATTATGTTTTTTACTTTAGGAAATTGGTTTGGTGTAAAAAAAAAAAGTAATCTGTATTGCTTTTAAAGTAAAGGGTACTAGATATTAGAAATAGTGAGGGATTCAGTCACAGCCAGAGAACTATCAGCAATGGGGAGGGGGGCGGGGTTGCTCTGCATCAGTAGTTCCACCCAGGAGTCAGAGGTGAATGTTAATCAACTCTTGCCTCTGCAGAAACTATATCCTAGAAAACAACAAACTGTTTTAAAATGTTTGTCTAAAAACGTCATGATTATAATGGGAAGACTTTGAGTGGAGACTACAAACTTTATTCACGTTCGTTCCTCGTACACACATGAACACGTTTCCCTCATTTCCCTCTTGCTTGAACTCTCAAAGTTCAAACATTTGCAGAAAAACAAGTTCAGTATTAAAGAATAAAAACAAAGATCCGCTGAAGATTTATTTAAATTCAACAAACTGAATCTGTACTGAGGAGATTGATTGACAAAGTTTACAGCCTATCAGGATGCAGAAAACAAAAATTGCATTAAAAATATACAAAAGATAAACTGCTAGAGGTGTAAAAAAAATGTCCAATACTTCCTTTGGTGATACTTGTATTGATTAAAATGCTGCCATGACGATATTTAACTAATTCTGAATAAGCAAACACCTAGTTCAGCATCTTACCTTTGTTTTCCACTTAAACCGTGAGTTGGCAGCAGTTTTTTCTAAGTCATAATAGACACTTTTCATGGTGACGTCAGACAAAATGTTGTCAGGGCCGTGAGCGTGATACGCAACTTCTGGTTAATGGATTTATACGGGAAACTGAAGAACTGAACGATGTTTAACACAATTTTAACTATATATCGCGATATGTATCGTGTCATGTGTATCGCGATATGTATCGCGTCATGTGTATCGCGATATGTATCGTGTAATGTGTATCGCAATATGTATCGTGTCATGTGTATCGCGATATGTATCGTGTCATGTGTATCGCGATATGTATCGCGTCATGTGTATCGCGATATGTGTCGTGTCATGTGTATCGCGATATGTATCGTGTCATGAGTATCGCGATACGTATCATATCACCAGACTCTTGCCAAAGCACACCTCCATACACGGCTGGATGGATTCAGTGATGATGTCCTCATGGCTGCCCCTCAGAACACACTCCCGCGGTTTCAAAGTCAATCACTGCTTTTTAAATAAATCTTTAAGGTGGGGGGTGGGGGTGGGGGGTGCGTGTAAAAGCAGGCTGTTCACAAGACTGATCACATCCCGCCAAACGGGCCATTAGGAGGCAGCCGTGACTCATAAACAGATGACATAACGCTGACAGGCTGGAGGGGAAGATGGCTTTTCTACGCGGCTGCGCTAAACGCTGCCGTTAACAGGAGCCGCTGGATAAATCAAAGCGGAGGCTCAAGCTGTTCCTCTCCAACTGGAAGAGGCAGCAGCGTCCTCCGTCTTTGTGGAGAAGCATCCGAGCGGCTCGGTCGTTCCCCTGAACTATGCGGACGACGCGAGCTCCAACCGCCAGTGACCTTAACCATCACCCGGTCTCACCACGCTGCCTCAGATGGATCCCATCATTTTTCATGGCGGATCCTCGACCTGCCCGCCACATCACAGATTAGTAAATCAACAGCCACACATGTGAGGAAATATACAAATAGCTGCAATTATCTGCTGTGAGGAAGACGCTATTAATCATAATAATAGGTGGTGCCAAGGCGGCGGGGCTGTTAAAGGAAGCGGTTCATTCTCTAGGACTCCGCACAAGGTGTCTTGTAGCGTGATGCGGCTATCAGCCCACATGTTTAGTCACGCTCCGTCAGAACTGAACTGCGGCCCCCTTTTGACTCCCATTCAGCGGGAAAACAAAGCAGCAGAAGAACCCGGAGGAGCGAACACTCAAACTACGCGGCAGGTTTATGAGCGCTCACCAAACGTCTCACAAGCAGCTCGCTAATAAATATCAGCGAGTTGGCATATTGTTGAACTGAGCCCCATTCTGCTGACTCGGGGTTCAAAAACCAACTTCATGTTTCGCTTTGCCATTCCTGTCATGAATAGTTATGGAGTGCCTGAACTCAAGGACTTTGTGGCTCAGAGTGCAGATCATTTTTATGCTCCTTCTGGCTGGAATAATAACACATGTTTATGATACTGTCTTCATAAACTCAGATAAAAAACAGGATTTATCAAATAAAATACACTACAAAACTATGATTAAAGCAATGGATAAAAACTAAAAAAAGCAAATTTTTACAAAAGAATGATTAAAACTTAAATGATAAGTCTTCCTATGTAGACGTTTGTTTGGGTGTTCCACAGGGTTCAAGTCTTAGACCGCTTCCTTTTACATTGATGTCATTCATCTGAGCTGATGACACTTCATTAAGCAGTTGAGTAAATGCCAGCCCCACCTTACAGATGTATTTACTTTTAATATTTTCTTATAAATGTTATTGAATCGTTTGGAGTTGACTCCCAGAAACCGTTTTCCTAATCGATTTGTAAATGTTCGATTCCTGTCGCCGGTCTGGTTTCTGTTAGCTGAATCTTTCTTGATGTTTCTGTCATTTTCCTTTGAATTCTTGTGAAATTTCTACCAAGTGATGTTACTACTGTATATCCACACCAATAATCTGAATGAAAGAACACACACATTAGTGTCAGGCTAATGCAGCATTTCACAAAATGCTTGTAAAAATCATAATCATTTATGATCTTTTAATTGTATTTTCTTTTGTTTTCAGTATGAAAACGTTTTCTTTTAAAGTTTTGCCGTCTTAAAGAATATATGTAATTTAGAAAAAAAATCCAATACACATTTTTATTTCTCAGGACAAAAATTTTGACACAATACATTTTGGCAAATTAAAAATAAACTAAATGAAAATAAGAGAAATGTTGAAATCATTTTTTTTAAATGAAACTATATTTTTTAAATTGTACATAAGATTTTTTTGTTAATTTCGAATCATATTAAATACTAATATGGCAAATATAAATGCAACAAGGAAAATCCTATGTGATACTTTACTGAAATAGTACATTCTTCATAGTTAAAGTAAAAATGTAAAATAAAACATTCTATGGTTTTATTGTTAATGTCACATGTTGACAGTTAACATATTTAAATGCTGTTTTAAATGTAATTTTTGATAAAAATCATCGCTTTCTGTTTGCAGATGTGTATCTACTGGAACAGATCATGTTAGGATTCATGTTTTGGACTTATTGTCTTTCTCTTATTGCAGAAATAGACTTTTCTTCCAAAAAGCTCCTCTTTCTAATCTGCTTCAAAACCTATAAATCATTTAGCATTCCTAGACTTTGCTCCTTTTTTAAATTGCTTAATTTAATCAAATCTCATTTACAAAACTGTATTTTCAGCTTCCTATTGCACAAAGAAACTTTTAGAGTTTAATTTTTCCATTTTCACAGAATGATCAAATCCAGTAAAGTGAAGTAAATCCACTGTGATTGATTAGGAATAAACTCCTTAATAGGAAACAAAAGGAGGTAATGGCATCACAGCGAAATGAACAAAGGTTTTACAGGAACATCTGGACTGAAAGCAGCGGCCGCAGCGTGTGCAGAACCCGGCTGTCAGATCCACTTAGCTCCTGTTAGTCTTTGTTTTATTCCGCTGATGAAGGAATCAATAGCACTGTGGCTGCTTACAAGCAGCTCGGCTGCTTCTGAGCGCAGAAGTGGAAACCAATCAGCCCGGCCTCCAAACACACCTGCCTGGTTCTGTTCAGGTCCCAGAGCAGTTCTGAGGCACGGGGACACGGGCGGCGGTCTGGACCCGCAGCGTTTGATGCTCAGCTCTGCGGGTTTTAGGTAAAACATCAACGAGTGGATTAGATTTTCCAAAGCTCGCTCTAATGTTAGGAACGTTCCTGACATAAACGATGCAGATGGTAAGCAGCTGATGGAGATGAAGACAAATAACACGCTGGTTGTGTTTGATGAGTTCTTTATCGACTCTGAACCATTAAAAAGAGAACTTTACTATAATCTAAGGCTGAGGGGGATCATGCTTCAGTGGGACAAAATCTTTTTTAAATATACCCATAATCTTAGCTTTTGATATTAAAATAGTCTATGAGGCTTGTTTTGGGTGCTAAGGAAAATTATGAAAAGAGAATCTTATGTAAATAGAGTTTTTGTGGTGGTAGTATTATGGTTTGGGCTGGTTTTACGTTTTCATTCATGGCAAGAAAAAGGAATTTGAATTAAAACCATAAAGTTTTTGGGAAAAAAAATTCTTTAAAGGTTTATACGAAGAAGGGAATTTAAACTTTCAGGTTGAACGGCGTGTTAGGTAAGAGAGAGGCAAACGTTGATTTATTGGAGAGCTGGAAAACACGAGAAACTGTAAACAGATTAAACTGTCATTCATAAACGTTTTTAACTCAATGTAATATGGAAGGTTTCTCTGCTTCCTGTGGATTCATCATCCATCCATCTAAGAATCCATCCATCCGTGAATCTTTCCATCCATCCATCCATCTAAGAATCCATCCGTTTTCTTATAAACCGTCATTCTATTGGTCAGGATAACCATTCTTTCTCTGAAACCTTTTTAATATACTCTTACTAATCCTATTTTTTTCATGATTTTTTTTTTCTTTTTCAGTTATAAACTGACCAATCAGATTCCTCAATAAAAGCATGTGGTGCCCGCTGCCACCCCCCGTTTGTAACGTTCGATTGACAAATTCTCGATTGGCGAGAGTGGTTGCCATAGTGACGGTGACTCAGAGCGACTCGTAACAATCACCGCTCACTAACGTTGTCTGGTTCCAACATGGCGGCGTCCGCATCAGATACCTGAGCTAGCTCCACTGGTTCCTCTTGAATTGAAGGATCTATTAGAAATGTATGTTTTAAAAAAAGTTGGTTTGGTTTTAGAAAACTGACTTTTATTTAAATGAATTAATACTTAAAAGGATTCAATGTTATGAAAAACGTTAACCTTTTAACCCCTGAGATGTCACCGGTGACGTCCAAATAACTCAAGCTCTGACGTACAGTAACTCTTAAACCGCTTAGTTTAGAATGACATATCAAAGTATTTATCTTAGTTCAAATATTGAACATTTTCCATATTAATGAAAAAAACTCGAGTAAATGAATTTATTTTCATTTTAAGGCACAGTTTTACTCTTTACAACCTTGAATGTTCTTCACATTTTTTTGTTCTTTGGTTTTGCAGCCATCAAACATCAGGAAAATATTTGATATTTATCTATGACAAGTTTTGTATTTAAAGATGTTTCTGCAGCAATCATTAATTTGTTCAGCGCACAAAAACAGTCTTTTGTCGTTTCAAAGGAAAACGTAACCAATTAGACGTCAGGCGGAGCCGTCCTTCACAGCTGAAAGCGATGAGACCAAACGTGGCTTCAAAAATCCTCCTCTTCCAGCAGCAACAGACAACAGATCTATTCCAGGCCACGGTCAATTCACAAATAACAACTGTGAGCAAAACTGCATCTGAAATTGCACTTAAACACTAGTTGCAATCAGCTCCACCCTGGTCTAAAAAATCAGAACACACTTTAAGTTCACATGCGTCTGATAAACAAATTGTCAGTGTGCCAGTCCTGTAATTTGATTGAAATTGCTGTCGCATCAGATTGCCAATTACAGCAAGTATGTGATTACACTGATCGTTTTCAAAATGACCATCGTCCAATGCGCTGTCACTCTGGCACGTTTAATTAAGCCGATAGGACGTGTTTGCCTCGGTGCACAAAGAGCGCCGCTTTCAGACCTTTGTTCAGCCCAGAAGAGCGTGGAGTTCTGGTGTCGTCAACCAATCAGAGTGGACAGAACAGAACAGAGTGAAAATAAAATCAGTTTGGTTACAAACCACTCAGTAGAAATGTGCTGAGAATTATCCTAAAGTTTTACCTTTTCAAAAAAAGTGGTACAATAGTAAACAAAAACATCAAAATAAAGTAAATATCCTTAAAACCTCCTGTCAAATTTACTCTATTTTCCACACAATTATTAGACGTACGGCAGATTCTGGACAAAAGTTTAGGCTTTATAGTGGAGAAAATCTTAAGACATTTAATTTGAAGAAAGGATTTGATGCGGATCAGTTTTGAATTTCACTTAATTTATAAGATAGACTGCACCACTGAAAGAGTGAAGTTTATGCTTTATTTATTAGTCAAAACTCCACGCAATAATAAGACATCTCCATATATTGCTCACGGATAATTCAGCCCCCGAGCACTCATGTTAAATCCTCCTGCGAGCAGAAAAACTCACCATGGAAGAGAGAGAGACTGTCTAGCAGAATGTTAGTGAGCGTGAGCAGGTGCAACATTCTCCATCCCGCATGGAGAAACGGCATCCGCTGACTCAGAAGTGGCTTGAAAATATGCTGATAATCACAGAGGATAATTATTGTCCAGAGCAGATGTTTATTATGGATATAACAATAATAATGTGTATCTCCAGACTGAAGGAATCGATGATTAGAGGAATTGGAATCAGTCAAAATGTGGACGACATCGTTAGGATTCATACGTCTGATTGGGTTTTCACAGGTAATGAGACGTCAGGCTTTGATGTTCTTTTTATTCAGTAAGTAAAGAGTCACATTAATGCTCTTTGAAAACAGTCCAAATACATTCTCTGTCTGTCTTTCCTCTTTTATCAGCAAAAAGATTTTTTATCAAGCAGAGGAATCCATGCAGAGACTTAACTGTCGTTCTTTTCTCAGCAATGCAAATGAGTTTCTAAACCGGAATATCTCCCAACCGCTGCATTCTACTGAAGGAACGCCTCACGCTTTCTACAGAGGACGTCTGAAGCTGTCCAATGGGACTCAATTAACCAGTGTTCTGTCATTTGTTACATTTATATTTGGTTTCTTAAAATTAAAACGTTTTGTCGGTGGTTTACTTAACTTAAAATTTAATTAGATAAAAACTGGGCTGCACGGTGGTGCAGTGGTTAGCGCTCTTGCCTCACAGCGAGAAGGCCCCGGTTCGACTCCCGGCTGGGACCTTTCTGTGTGGAGTTTGCATGTTCTCCCCGTGCATGCGTGGGTTTTCACCGGGGACTCCGGCTTCCTCCCACCGTCCAAAAACATGCTTCATAGGTTAATTGGTGACTCTAAATTGTCCCTAGGTGTGAATGTGAGAGTGGATGGGTGTGATTGAGGCCCTGAGACAGACTGGAGACCTGTCCAGGGTGAACCCCGCCTTCGCCCTTCAGTAGCCGGGTTGGGCTCCGGCACCCCCGCGACCCCGAAAGGGAAGAAGCGATCAAGAAAATGAATGGATAGATAAAAACAAAGATTTTTAAATGTCAGGCGCGGGGTTCTGGGAATTGTAGTTTTTGGTGGATTTAACACAATTCACCAGCAGGGGCTGGTGCTGCAACAGCTCTGATCTACTTCCTGTGGATCACCTGACTCATGTCTGTGAGATGTGGCCCAAGTCTCATTGGTCGCAACCAAATCTCTTGGGTCGCAACAAAAATCTTGTTTGTTTTTTGAGTTTTTAATATGTCTATGTGTCATTTTTCTTCTGAAAGAAAGCAAATGTAATAAGAAATCATTTTGTTTTTCCGAGTATTTCTCCTTTAAATCAATCAAACTGTGTTGGACAGACTCTGTTTGAATAAATGATCTTCTTTCATCAACAGCTCTGCTGCACATGCACTAAACCCTCATCTGTTCCTAGTGTCTAGTTCAGGTTCTGGAGAAGAGAAGATGGTATCTTCACATTGACTGCAGTCAAATGAGCCGCCGTTCACATTTCTGTGGTCAAATCAGCATCACTGGATTTTTGGTGTGAGTTTCATCCAATACTTACGGTAGCAGGACTGAGAACGCTGGAAAATCTCCACCAGACTCCACGGAGCTTCTTGATGTGACCACGGAAATGTGAACGGCGGCTCATTTGACCGCAGTTGGAAAGGATTGTAAATCAATGAAAGAGCATTTTGATGTTAGCTTTGATTATTTTATCAAGAACTCTGAGAAACCAATGACATCTGGATCAGAAGTCTGCTTATCCATCTCTTTTTGGTCTTTTTAGAACATCTTTTTGTTTTATTTATAACTTACTTTTGAGTCATTTTTATTCATTTGCTTTAAAATTTATACTTGGTTTAGTTTTTTGTTTTAAAATGTATATTTTATGTATTTTTTTGTTGCTTTTATTTACTTATTTTATTG
>NC_050513.1:213561-215023 GCF_002922805.2 Oryzias melastigma
CTTTTGAGTCATTTTTATTTATTTGCTTTAAAATTTATACTTGGTTTAGTTTAAAATGTATATTTTATGTAATTTTTGTTGCTTTTATTTACTTATTTTATTGTTCTGCTTAGTTATTTATTCTTTTGAGTTTTTTATCTTTTAATTATTTATTATGTGAACTTCTTGTCCCCTTTATTCATTTAGTTATTAGTTATTTAAGTTTAGTTTATAAATACTGTTTGAAACATTAAAACAGACAACAAAACTTTCTTTGTAGCAGACAATAAAAAAAATAACTCTTTGTAGTCATTACGGTACCAAACTAATGAGCTGCTACTGCAAAAACTCTGGATTTCTGTTTAAAAATTGTGAAAAATCCATGAATAAATGTTTAGTGATAACAGAATTTAATTCATCAGGAAATGGGTTCAAATCCAACATCTGAAATCCTCTTGTGTAGTTTTTATATTTTCTTTTACCTAATTTCTCAACACACTAAAAATATTAATCAAAACATCAGGATAATTCTTCAAATGTCATTATAATGTATTTTATTTATGGACATTAGTTTATTTTTTCGTGATAAATAGTAGTAAATCTGATGTAAAGATGAACAAGATTTCAAATCATCTGTAGTTATATGTGTGTTACTGTTGTCTTTCAAAGATAACTTTAATTTATTTTTCTGGGACAGTGGACATTAAATTAACCCAGCTGCTACTTTCCACCTGTTGTCTGCGGACAGATGGTAAAAATTATTTGAAAAGATTTGACGCGTGACACGTGGGATTTGATCACGGCCCACGAGATTTGAGTTTTTTAAGCTAAACCATATTCTCATGGGATTGCATCAGAGGGATCGTGACAAAGATCTTGTCAACTTATGGACCACATTTGGATGTTTTGCTTTTATTGTCAGGAACAAGGATCGCGATAAACACGTGGAACTGCAGAATAAATCACTAAAAAAATCCTCTTAAAGGCTCCTTCCTCAACAAGGCTTTTAAAAATAGAAATTAAGTGTGAAAATTCCTCCAACTGAAAACGTATGCAGTGCTAATAATAATGTTTAAACACTCCAGCTGGTTTCATTCCTTTACATATTCATCGGTTCTGTTGGTTTCATATTGATCTTTGTACAGGTGGATCGGCTCACCTTCACTTCCATTCACTCCACTCATTTTCTGTCGTTACAGTGAAGACAAATGCGGTGGATGAAATCATTCTATAAAATCAAGGTGCTACGCTGACATCAATCACCTGAGAAGAAGTTCATTCCGTATGAGTCTAACGTCCTCCTAATCAGAGCGATTAGCTTTATCAGCATGAACTGGAGCTGTATCATAAAGTCATAGATCCTCTGTACTGTGTAGAGAGCATTACAAACGTCTGCATTTCACTGCATTGAGGACATCGTATGTGTACTTTGTATACATTGTTTCATAGAATGAACTCAAACTGAAGGTAAACTGGTGTTTTT
>NC_050513.1:215055-219130 GCF_002922805.2 Oryzias melastigma
CCAAAAAGGTTGGGGACCACTGTTCTAACACATCCATACGTTCAGTCTGTTGTGTGCTTCTGAAAGTGACGGAGGGTTTGACGTTCTAAAGGAATAATTACTACGCTAATTGCCTCTTCTTTTGCTTATTTTCTGAAGAGGAAATTATCCCACTTCTTTGAAACGTGTTGAAACCAGATTCTGTCCACGCTGGACGGGTTTTTGATCATGAAGCATCAATTCACAACCGAGATCTTTTCAAAGGGACTTCACAACAGTTCTTAGAAAAACATCAAACCAACAAGAATTAAGATTTGTTATCTAAATGACCCATTTAGGTGACTAGTAGATTAACCCCTTGATGGCCACTGATGCAAATTAGCATCTAATCCCTTCAGCTCTAAAATTACTTTAATTTAGCATCTATGTCAAAGCAAAAACCCGTGACTTTGTTTTTCATAGCAGGAAAAAACTTTAGGCGTGAAGGTGTTTTTCCCTTTAATCTTCTGGACAGATTACACCTTTAATGTTCTCTGAAGTAACTTTTTGACTGTTGAAGAAATGAACGTAACCTTGAATTCCATTGATTTCATTAGCGGTTGAAGAGTCTTGATAGCTTGAAGACCGTGTGTCATGTACTGTTGCTGTGGATAGAGAATGAAAGAACATTTTACAGATTTAGCATCACATCTCAAATGTTTACAGGATGTTTAAAGCTCCACTCCAATCATCTTCTGGTCTATTTTCAAATAGTTCTCAGTCGTCTTTTAATGATGATTTGTTTATGACTTTTTCCCTTCTGACTCCTCGGGAGCCGTGCTCTTTTTTATAATCTCTCTTTAGTGTTCTCTGCCTTTTTCCTCTTTAAGATCCGTGTGAACGGTCTCCCCGCTGTCTGCACCTGAAAGATAAACTCTGTAAAGGTTTTTAGATCCTTACTGACGTCTTGTTTGCTCTATGATTCTTCCAGAACATTGCAAATACTAAGTTTATACATATACTAAATTCCAAATACTAATTTTACTTTGGTAAAAAGTCTGACCTTTTATTAGTTTAAAGTACATATAATCTTCTGCTGTCCAGAGCTGAACTGGGATGATCCGGTTTGCCACGAGGGGTCTTTTATTTTGAAAGGAATGATACCAGCTTCTGTCAAACATAAAAAACTATTTCACATGTAAGAAAAGGCTATTTTCTTTTTATATTTCTGTTTATATCCATGCCACAAAAGAAGCATATTTCATATTTATTCTAAAAAATCCATTGTAATGAATGCACAGCAGCGTCAAAATGAGACTTTAAATGAGACTGTCTCTTTAACTGTAAAAGGTTGCAGACCCCTGTCCGAGTGCATGTGTCACAATAAAAAGAGTCAGAATATGTGAATTCTATTTCATAATTAACATTTTTTAAGCGCTCTTAAAAATATATCTATTAAAAAACATTGCAACGTTTGTCGCAACTTTTCACAAAAGCAACATCAGACGTTTTAGACCCCAACAATAATAATTTTTTGTTGCAAGATCCTGGAGGGCCTGAAGAGTGCATGTTTACTGCTGTCTCACCTTTATTGACCTGTAATTCTTCACGACTTTGTATCATAACAAAAAAATTTCCAACTTTCCTTCTGTGTCTTCACATTAGTACTATAATAGTATTATTAATTTAAAACATAGTTCAATGCTTTCAGTACTATTTCTTACTTCCTTTTCTCTTTTGATAGCATGTCTGCATCCACACTGTAAATCCTGCTGCAGAATAACAACACAAGTGTGTTCCATCTGCAGCCAGGAAGTCTCCTGAGGATTACCATTATGTGACATGTCTAATCCAACAATCAAGTCAAGGCAAGGGGGCCGGATCCGGCCCTCCGGGTAATTATATCTCCAGATCATTTTATTTTATTGTTATTAATGACCCGATGTTATCTTGGTCTCATTTATAACTTGTATAATTTTGACAAAATATATTTTTATGGAGAGTAAAATACAGAAAGTTATTTAAGGTTTAAGTTGATTTATTCTGGAATGATATTCCTGCCTTTTTATTATTCATAATTATATTACAGTTTGAAAGTTTAAAAAAATGACATTCTGCTAGCCTTTTGGACTATTTTGGCATTTCTTAAGACTTTTTAGGCTATTTTGGTGTTTAGCTAATATTTCAGCTAAATGCTAGCGTTTTTGGCTATCTTTGGAGTTTAGCCAATTTCTGCTACAAGCTAGGTATTTTGGCTAATGTTGGAGTTTAGCTAATATTTCAGCCCCATGCTGGCTTTTTTGGTTAATTTAGACTTTTTTCAGTAATTTAATTTGGAATTTAGCTACATGCTAGCTTATTACTGCATTTTGGAGTTTAGCTAATATTTCAGCTACATAACAGCTGTTTTGGTTGATTTAGACTTTTTATTTTAGTGTTTTAGGTTGTTTGATGGAGTCAAGCTATTTTTTAAGAAACAAGCTAGGTGTGTTGTCAACCTAAGTTTTTTTTTTTTTTTTTTTTTTTTTTAGTTTTCAGCTTCTGGGTTTTTAGCTATCCGCACTAGCATCTTCAGCGTGCCAGAGTTTACTTGCAGGAAAACCAAAGAGCTGTCAGCTTGACCAGATGATATTTCATATTTTCACACATGAAGTGGACTATGTGTTTGGATGAACTTGTGCCCAATGTGTCTCTGAGGTTTGATCAACATCTTTAGGGTAAATGTGTGCTGAAAGTAGGAGCAAGCATCCAAACTGGTTTCTGCGTGGGAATCTTCAGATCAACATCATCATGTTTCAGCTTTAAACAACAACACTGCTGCTGTCATTAAATCAAGAAAACGTCAATTTAAATTACTGTCTCACCAAAGTCTTTTTTTAGACATAAGTAAATGTAAAACTTCAACATAAAGTTAAAAAAATAAAAAAAACTTTGCAGAGAATTTCCAGACTTTAAGGCACTTATCTCTCTCCGGGTGACTGACATTTTTAAGCCACAGGCTTTATTCGCTCCCATTGGAGATATAAACTCACCTCAGGTGTAAGAGGAAAAAAAGAGGGAAAAAAAACTTCATTCAAGACTTTAATTCCTGATTTTTTAACAGACATTTTGCTGCTTTTTTTTCTCCACCCAGAAAGCCATAATGGATCCTGCGTCTCTCTAAATATCAGACAGCCACAGTCATTATTTTTGACATGTTTCTTTTATTTTCATTCAGCTGCCTTGTTCAACATGTACCCAATTTAAAGTCCTCACTTTGTCGACAGCCAGACGTTTCCAGACTGCTTTCTTTGATGTTGTTTTTAAACACCGGCAAGGGGAAATTGGCAAGAATCATCGACGGCGGTGAGAAGTAAAAGGTAAAAGCTGCCAGGTTTATGGTGCCAGGGGACGGGTAACGATGAAGATGGAGAGGATGATGACATACAGTCACAGCATAATGTAAATGAATCCAACTTCACTGTTACTGTTACAGCAGCTGTGGAGCTGTTAGAAACTAGAGGGTTTTCCTCAGGAAACGTCAGCGGGGAAAAGAGAAGCTAAAGGTATGTAAACTGCATGAATCCTTTCTCATTTTCACTTTTAAAACCAAAAACAATGTTTTTTAGGTTTTTAATAGACCAGGAAATTCCATCCATCCAATTTCTTCACGTTTATTCTATCAGGATCACAGGTTGCTGGAGCCTATCCCAGCTACAGATGGGCAAAGGGGTTTATTGGACAGTTTGACAACATCATCCAACCATGAATCCGTCCGTCCGTCCATCCAGGTGTGTTTGCTTTTTTATTCATTGGTTGTTTTCCATACATAGGGTAGCTGTGAGAACTCATCTACTCAAAAACACAAGCACACAGAGCAGCTACATGTGGAAATGAGGGATGAACACTGATCACATGACGCTGAAGTTGGCGTCTGATTCACATGTCCAGAGTGGCAGTTTAGAGGAACTTTGAGGGGAGTCTAGAATATTAGAGCTTCTGCATTTAATTCAAACTTTATCCTCTGCAGAGGGATGTCACCCAGTGATATACAAGACATAGATGGTAAATGGTGTGTACTTGTATAAACCATTCACCCACAGACATACATTCACACACTGATGGTTGCACTGCTGCC
>NC_050513.1:219165-223620 GCF_002922805.2 Oryzias melastigma
TCTAGAATATTAGAGCTTCTGCATTTAATTCAAACTTTATCCTCTGCAGAGGGATGTCACCCAGTGATATATATGATATAGATGGTAAATGGTGTGTACTTGTATAAAGCTTTTCTAACATTCACCCACAGACATACATTCACACACTTACTGCTGAGGAACACTTGGACGAAAGCAGGAACTGAACCTATGACTTTCTAGTAAGAGGCTGACCTCTACACCACAGCCAATGAATGCAAACACAAGAATTTCGTCTTTTTATTATTTTTTTTATTAATGACTCTGTTTCCATCTATTCGTCTTCTGGCTCGCCGGTCAGGGTCATGGGGTTGCTGGAACCAACCCAGCTACTGTCGGGTGAAGGTGGGACGCATCCGTTGTAGGGCCACACAATCACGTGCACACCTGTAGAGTCACATGCAGCGTGCTTTTGGGGTGTGGGAGGAAACCGAATCACCTGCTACTGTGAGAAACTTCCTGTTCCATTGAACAGGCAGAGACTTTGCAGCAGATGACAAACGTTTTTCCTGACTTTTCCATTCAAAAGATGAAATCAGAAACTAACTTCAATCTCATGTTTTCACTGTATATTCTGGGAAACTTTCACAGCATAAATGAACGGAGGTTTCCATTCATGAACCGTCCTTCAGAGTGTTATATTTAATGAGCATTCTACATTGAGCCCTCTCTGCTGCTGTTCGTATCACTGCAGCTTGTTGGATTTCTGTCTCACTCCATCTTACAAAGCTTTGTTTTCCTTTTGCGTTCTGTTTGAAAATATTTTCTCTGCACAGATTTGATTCTGAAAATTTAAGCAAATATCTAAGATGTAAAACCCAATCCCCGACATGTGAAGCTCAGCTGACGCTGCTTTTCCGCGGCGCATGCCAAGCCTCCTAAGCACCCAGCTGGTGTTCAAGAGTTGCCCAAAAACTTCCTCCGCCAACTGGAGTTGTTTGCCTCTTCTAACCGGCAGAGCCAAAACACACGTCTGCGCACAGCCAACATGGCAAAGTTTAAACCCACAATTACTGCCACATGCCATCTGCGTGGTGATACCGTCTCCAAACGTGGCGGCGTGAACACCGTACACGCGTTTTCCTCATCCTCCACCTGCTTTTTGGCAGTTTCCTGGGCTCTTTTTTGAAGCTGATGTGAAACCGTTTCTGCTGCGTCAGAATCCAAATCTTCCGGCACCAAAAGCCCAGTTTGGCTCAAGCGTGTGAGCATAACATCCGAGCGGCGTGCACGTCCTAAACCTGCCGGATCTGTAAAGAATTACCCACGAGCTCCAGAGCATGCTGGGACATTGTCAACATGGCGTAGACATAATTCACCGCGAGAGCGTGTAATCACTTGGGTTGCTGCTCGACACGAGTCTAACACGAGTCCTGATGCCCAGTTAGCCCAAAACAGAGTCTGGCTTCTTCCAAAAGCCTTCCTCTAAAGCTTTCCAAATATTTAGACTTCAGGATGACAAGAGGATGATTATAAAAGTTAGACCATGACTCCAAATCCAACATTTCTGTTAAGTTTCTGAATTTTGGAAACAAACAGCTCGATGGACGTGACTTTCTGTCTCTATTTTAATTCAGAATCCATATTTTGTATTTTAGTAGTTTTGTGATCATCTGTCCTCTAAACCTGGTCTACTCTCATTTGGAGTCATTGGAGTCTACACAGCTACTGAAGAGGAAAGGCCAACTGAGGTGGAGGCTTCACCAGTTCACTGAAGATGTTTGATTATATTTTAATATCTCTAATAAATAGAAACATAGTTTAAAATCACTGTCTGCACGACCTCAACCAAACTTCACTGATGTGATTTGCATGATCAGTCACGTTCAGCCTCTTCTGATGAAAAGTCTACATAAACACACCAATGTTTCAGACTTCAAAACTCTCACGTTCAGGCGGTCATTGAATAAAAATGCAAGTTGAACCAATTGACCAATCAGGGATTCTGATTTGGTGGTAACAACCTTTAATTCACGAAAGGGCTAAGTGTATGAAAATTGATCATGAAGGAGAAATGAATAATGGTGGTTTGAGCCCGGATGGGATTCTATGACACCAAACATATATCGGAGTAGAGCTGTGAAAGAATCCGCCTGGACCAAGATTCACCGGATTTACAGCACTTCAACCATTTACTCCAAGCCTCTTCCAAGTGTAGGTGGTGGACATGCTCTGCAAAAGAAGCAAAAAGATGCAGCTCCCTGCTCGTCCTGTGAACACCAGATGCTTTTGAATCATTGATTTTGTAAATGGTTGAATGGTAATGTTGGGTCTTGGAGTCGGTGTTATTTGGTGTCAACAGCGACATCTTTGGTGTTAATGTGCATACACACTGGTCACGTTGACCCACGATCAAGTGGCCACTTTCAATGAAAAGTCCATGTAAACGCACCAAAACCCTCGTTTTGGGCTTCTGCGTCAGAAGTTCAACAAGGTACCTGCTAATTTGCAAAACAGCCAAATGTGGACTCATAAAGGACTGGATTCAGTAGTGATTTGTAGACGGCATCCTCTTCAAAACACGGAAATGCCAACCGCTGTAAACCTGATCATTGCTGGAAAAAGCCTGGAGCAAATATCAAGAGACTAGCATTGCTTTGACCTTTTGCATCAAGCCTCTTCCAACTGTAGGTGGAGAGGTGGAGCTAGAAGAAAGTAAAAAAATAAAAGAAGAGGAATCTCCTCATTGGGCTGCACGGTGGCGCAGTGGTTAGCGCTCTTGCCTCACAGCGAGAAGGCCCCGGTTCAAATCCCGGCTGGGACCTTTCTGTGTGGAGTTTGCATGTTCTCCCCGTGCATGCGTGGGTTTTCACCGGGGACTCCGGCTTCCTCCCACCGTCCAAAAACATGCTTCATAGGTTCATTGGTGACTCTAATTTGCCCCTAGGTGTGAATGTGAGAGTGAATGGGTGTGTGATTGAGGCCCTGAGACAGACTGGAGACCTGTCCAGGGTGTACCCCGCCTTCACCCATCAGTAGCCGGGTTAGGCTCCGGCACCCCCGCGACCCCGAAAGGGAAGAAGCGGACAAGGAAATGGATGGATGGATGGATGGATGAATCTCCTCCTTGCTACTTCCTGCTTGTCCGGTGTATGAACACATGTAGCTTTAAAGCTGATAGGACAAATTTAATCATACAAGGGGCCAAAATCCAAAACACACCTTAGGTCGCAGAACAGACAGGATCAACATTTATAGAACACTCTAAAACAACATTTTTAAAACTTTGAAACCATAACTTTATATCATAATTATGAATTAGATATATGGCATTACCTGTGATAATGTTAGTGTGAATGTTGAAAGCTGAATTTATCAGCTGAAAATGCTGAAATTGATCAGTCAAAATGCTGAGGTTAATAACAGAAATCACTGAAGCTAATAGCTGAAAACGCTGAAGCTGATGGCCAGCTAAAATATGAGCAAAATGACAAATTAGCCTAAAAAATGAAAAAAAAAACGAAAAAAAACTTAGGCTAGCCAAACAGCTAGCGTGTAGCTGAAAAACTCCAAAATAGCCTAAAAAGTCTTAAGAAAATGCCAGAATAGTCCAAAAAGCTAGAAGAATGACAATTTTAAAACTGTAACTTTTTAACATAATTATGAGTAATGAAAAGTCAGGAATATTATTCCAGAATAAATCAATTTAAACCTTAAATAACTTTCTGTATTTTACTCTCCATAAAAATATATTTTGTCAAAATTATACAATTTAGGAATAAGCCCCCGGGCCTTGACTTTGACACGTGCTTATAAAGGGTTAAAGGTGACATACAGCAGTAAGTTACTTCCAATAATTTAAAATTTTCTTTTGATAAATAATGTTTACAATGTTAAAGCAAAAGAATCCGTGTATCATTCGTTTTTCAATTTAAAATCGGAAATGAAAAAAATGAAAAACCAACCGTTTTTTTTCGTTTTTCAATTCAAAATCCAAAACGAAAATCAGATAACAGGTGTTCGATTTCGTTTTCCGTAATCTTGTTTTTGACCACAGACTGTAAAAATAATGGACAGAGCGAGCAATGAGGTCCCCCATTGGAAATGCATTACTTCCTCTCCTCGTGAAAGTAGGCCGCCGCTTTCACCGTCAATTCCTGAAACGGATACCGCCATTTGCAACCAATCTTCAGCGATTGGTCTGAGTCATAGCTGAGTCATGGAATCTACAGGAAGTACTGTCGCCAATCAGGAGTGAGTTTATTGCAACTGTCTGCCTCTTTCCACGCCTCGACCACGAGACCGCGGATGTAAACAGCTTCTATAACGGCGTCTCGGGAGAATGGCTTTTTAGGTTTCGTTTGGATCACGTGACCAGAAATCCTCCGGCTCTTTTCTAAATGACGTCGTTCCCGGTTAAAGTGTTAGTAATGGGCTGGGACAAAGCTAAAATAAGTATCCAGATATATTCCATATGTTCTAATGTATCAAAAATAA
>NC_050513.1:224355-235533 GCF_002922805.2 Oryzias melastigma
GAAGAATGATTATTCTGACATATAAAATGACTGAGAAATAACTGTCTGTTTCTCAATGGAAGTCAATGGGACTTTGGCCTTTTTGCAGTCCAGTGGTACTTCCTATATGGAACACGGAAGTAGGGGGGGTTGCTCAGTCCAGTTATTTTATATACAGTCTATGTTTTTGACACAGGGGGGAACCCGGAAGTAGTTTGTGCAGATTCTTACGACGGGGTCACACTGGACGCGGAAGCGGAACGGATCGCGCGCACTCCGAATTTTTCCACGACGGCCGACAGGCGCTTCTGCTAGAGCTATTGCTATTTTTGCCATCATGGGTAATAAGTCAATAACCAGGATATCTCCCAGTGTTTCTGCTAAAAGGGGATGGTCTCTGCCCCTGTTGACACAGAACCCGCCCCCCAACTCCACAGTCGGCCCACTTCATTGATCGGTTTGTGCGCGCGTGTGCGTGTCTGTCTGTTTTGTTGTGTGTCTGTGTGCACGCACGCGCTCCCACGTGTTTCCGTCGGTAAATTAATAAACTAAAAATATTACCTGATGTTTCTTCCAAGAAGAACCGCTCCTCTGCCTCTCTCTCGTTCAAACACAGCCCCATGCCCCGCTCCAGTGTGCCCCCACTGCATTGGGGGGCCTCGTCTGCCCTGCTTTTTTTCCTCCCAGAACCCTGCAGCCCAGCACACCCGCTTCGGAGATCTGTGGTGTCCGGGGTGGGGGCTCTCGCACACGCGTGTCTGTGTGTTTTGATTGTATGCATATTTTCATCTCTACAGTCTGTTTAGACACAAAAACATGATCACATTTGTCAATCGCGGCGTTTTATTGTGAAAAATTGGTTCTATTTTGAAAATAAACCGGATTTTCTCATGTATTTCGACGCAACTTCCTGCCAGTATTGACGCGGAGCGCTTGCGGCTCACAGAAGAAATAGGCCAGACGCCTGGTCTGACCGACGCCATAGGTTAACACGGGTGCCGAATAAAAGCACTCTCTCCTAGCTTGACCCCGGCGTTATTGTGAAAATCTGCTGCACTGCTCGCCCTGTCGCTGTCTTTATTTAAAGGAAATGGATCATTTTATTATTGATTTGTGACCGTAAAAGGAAAATCAGAGACCTGAGGACATGATAATACATCTGTTCCAGGTAAGAATCAGTTATATTATTTTTTTCAGTCTGTCTCTGACGATGTGAGTTTGCTACTTTGACAAGCTAGCTGTTGCTGACTCCAAGATGGGGCATGTACAGAGTTCTAATGGAGACGTGGACATGTTTAGTCGTCCGTGGTGAAAACGTCCCAGAAACATGCTCCGAGCCTCGGGTACCTTCCTCCCTACAGGCGAGGAGTCCCGGTAACTAAAGCCGCACTTTCTGCTGCTGATGAGACTGAAGATGTCCGTTTTTACCTGCAGCTATTTCCTGGTTATTAAATCCACGATGTAGTTAAATATGAGAAGTTGTTGGCTGTATATTCAATGAAAAGCTCTGATCAGAGTGTCATCATTGTCAGAATGTTGATGACGGAGCTTGCGACGTCCTCCACATGTCTGGAGAGTGCTGCTAGCTAGCTAGCTAGCGCTAGCATCAGACACCGCAGATCAGTGACAAAAACGGAGGTTTGTTTGGCTAATTTAAGATAAGAAACACAAAATATGAAACAGTCGTCGTGGAAGAATGTACCAATGGACAATAAATAGTTATCAGAAACATGGATATAAATTCTAGCTGGGAAAACACATTTGTTATGATCCATTTCCCTTGAATAAAGACAGCTACAGCGTGAGCAGAGCAGCAGATTTTCACAATAAGAATTTGCGGAAACTACTTCTGGGTTCTCCTCCGTGTCAAAAATGAGATTATGGAAAACGAAATCGAACACCCGTTATCCGATTTTCGTTTTGGATTTTGAATCGAAAAAACGAAAAATCGGTTGGTTTTTTCATTTTTTTTCATTTCCGATTTTCAATTGAAAAACGAATGAGCGAATGATACACGAATTCAAAAGGTCACCAGAGAACTTAACCTTTAATTTAGTGAAGAAAAACATTTTTTTAAAGCAAAGAAACAAATAAATAAACAGAATTACAAACCAAAACAAATCAATAAAAATACAAAATACGTCCTCTCTGACATTGACATGTTCTGCTTCTCTTTAGTGTTTCTTTATGTGTTCCACTTTTGGGCTTCAGCATCCTTTCACTGATACATCCTTCTCTGACAAGGTTCAAACCATCTCCTTCATCGGGTCTCCAGAACATGAGATGTTGTCGTCCCTGATCCATCCGTCCTCATCGCTCCCTCTGAGAACATCTTCAACATCTTCAGCTCTGTCTCTACTCCTCAGCCAGCACGGCTGGTCTCTTCTGCGTCTGGAACACCGTTTTATTCTATTCTTGGTTACACTCTTGTCACTCCTGACACTTCCAAACTCTTCTCTTCTTCAGATGCTTCACCATCTTCACCTTCACTCCCAGTAACCCAGCCAACCCAAACTCTTTCAACCAGCATTAAAACAACCCCTCACATGCTCCGTGAGCGTTTGCAGCTCCTCTCACTTCAGTTTGTCATCAGTTGTAGTGAAAAGCTTGTGAGAATATCAGTCACACCACAGACGTGCAAATCTTTACACGCTGCCATTTGTTACCAACTTTATATGAGATTTTGGCAGAGACGATGCAGCTTTGGTGAGGAAACACTGTTGAGCACAGCAGGATTTTGTCTGAAATACATGAATCTTTGCAAACTGTCTCAATTTAGCAAAATCCGACGAGCTTGATGTTCTGATGACTGCTGTGGTCCAGGAACCAAAGCTTGATGTTCTTTTCTGATGACTGCTGTGGTCCAGGAACCAAAGGCTGTGTCCGGTTTTATTCTCTGGAGGAGGTTTTAGACTGCACATTCTCACCCCCATCTCCTCACACATTGATGTCTGGGTGTCCCAAACTCGTCGTTTTTTTGACGTGCTGGATGTTCCCATTAAATGACGGGTCCCCAACCTCCGGGCCACAAACCAGAACTAGACCACTACCAGGATGCAGAGCTTACCAGTACCCTAACCCAGTATGATACCATAAGGATAGGGGTCCGAACGCTTGTCATACTAACCCGGAGCTTGTTTGCATCCAGTACCGCGTCTCGTACTGGTTAGGTCTGGTACGGCATCCGGGGCCGGGTTAGGGTACTGGGTTTGGGTACCGGTCCCATACACGTCCCGAGGACCAGTCTGTGTCCGGTACCACGTACCGAGGGCTACGGACTCTCGATTTAATGAACACCCCGCATGTCAAACAACAACAAGTCAAAAGGTGACGCGTAGAGGTCCCCAACCAAACGTCAGTATGAGACAACTTGGGAATGAGAATGTGTTGGTTTTAAGAAGACCTGTTGATGCTTCATCTTCTGCTCTGAGTCTCATTGTAAACCCAGCGGTGTCCAAGCATTCACTTTGTTAATCATTCATTCTGAACTGCTCAGTCACCGTTCCATGTGGGTATACATCAATGATGTATCGCAATATTATGTGTGGCAATATTTGTATCGATTTAAAATCCGGACAAAATTATATTCAATTAAATTATTTATGAGCATTTTAGAGTTTAGCTAATATTTCAGCTACATGATAGCTATTTTGGCTAATTTGGGACTTTTTTGTTTGTTTTTTTAGGCTGTTTTAGAGTTGGGCTAATAATTACATGCTAGCTGTTTTGGCTAATTTAGGCCTTTTTCAGTTTTTTGGGGCTATTTTGAAGTTTAGCTATTTTCAGCTACATGCTAGCTGTTTTGGCTAACCTAAGTTGCTTTTTTTTTGTTTTTTAGGCTAATTTAGCATTTAGTTAATATTTTAGCTGGCTATCAGCTTCTGTGTTTTTAGCTATCAGCTTCAGCGATCTCAGCTTCAGTGATTTCAGCTAGCATCCTCAGCGGTCAAATTCAGCTCACAGCATTCACACTAGCATTATCACGGGTAATATTATATACTGTATCTAGTTCATAATAATGTTACGTTTTTAAAGTTTTAAAATGTAATTTTAGAGTGTTCAATAAATGTTTATCCTGTTCAGCCTGTGATCTAAGTTTTGGATTTTGGCCTCTTGTGTGATTGCGTTTGACACTCCTGTACAGGATTTAGAAAGCTTGAAAAAGCATAAATCTGTATGCCTTACTTACTTAGTGTTGTAAAAGTGTTGCCAACGACCAGTCGCCCGCAGCATGCCCATAGATAAAAATGTGCGTAAGTATTTTCTCTTGAACTTTACATTTCTTGCTGCATGACCTGTTCAGGTTTGACCATTTTTGTACCCGCAGACAGAAGAACGAAGGCTTCACCGTCACCATGTAGTGATTCATTTTCTGTTCTTAAGATTTCTACGTTTGAGCTCAAACAAAAGCATGAACTTGTGGCTAAAGGTCAACGCCTCGTTCTTCACACTTTCTTCTCAACAACATCAAATGAATCAGTACGGGGAACATTCAAGAGCTTACCGTAAACTCCCATGATGCTTTAATTTCCTTAATGACCCTTTCCACGGTGAGCTGCAGAGCGAACTATGATTATCAGAAAGGAATTAACTGTCAGCGTTTCTTCTTTATCCGTGCTATTATTGCCTATTTTCGATACAGTTTTTCAGAAGGCAGAAAGCTTTAAAAGAAAACCCTTTTTTCTGCTGTAACAACTCGCACAAAAGGGCAGGCTGCTCTAAAACACTTCCCGCCGAGAGAAATGGCCCAACGGTAATTCTTTCCTGCGCTGTACATTACGTCTGAGCCATTCGATATACCGTGGACCCTCACTTCCCCTATCATTTTAACCTGGTGTCATCAGTGAGCCTTCTGGTTCGTCAGAGGAATGTCTCAGTTGTTGTAAAGCTGAGCCGGATTTGATACCCATGAACACAACAATGCTTCCACGTCAAATAAAAATCGCTGGAGTTTGACTGAAACAGTCTATAACTGACAAGTGATAATGCCTTTAATGATCCTCCGAGCCATGGGGGGTGGGGGGGCTGACTTCCTGCTCCATGCATCAATGTGGGTCTATAGAAACCACAGTAATGCACTCAGAGATCCTCGTTAAAGTTCATTTGTTTTTGAAGGAAAAAATGTCAGCGCTGACCCCAGAAAACATCCTCTAATTAATGTTTTTCTTCAACATTTATTGATTTATATGTGAAAAATGTCAGGTTTTATGTTTTCCCTCCAGCTCCTGTTCAGCATGTTCCTAATAAAAAGTCCCATTCTGCTGGAAGAAGCCGATCACGCCAAACCCTTTTCATATTTCAGACAAATATGCAGATGCTCAGAAGATCAGAGCGTTATTCTTCCTTCCAGTCCAATTCTTGTTTCCCTCGCGGGATTCTCTTCCTCTGCGCTCGTTCTCTTTCAACTTTCATGCAACACCTCGCTAAAAACCATCACATCAGGCTTAGGAAAGCCATTCACGACGTAGAAATGAGGTCACACTTCAGGCACTGGAAGGGAACCAGCATTTGTTGATTTCCCTAAAACCTTCAGCTGAACTTAATCTAATTTTTCGCCATCAAATATGAAAAGTAATTGTCTGTAAAATTGGTGGTATTAATAGTCATTTTGGGCTGTTGTATCTAAATGAAATCTATTGGCTTTCTATTAAAAATTCTCCTCGAATGCCCAAATGTCCACAGAAGAGCAGAGACAGAACTGAAAAGTGGAGGATTCTCTTGTGCTTGATGACTAAATTAGTCAAATTCCAGCATCACTTTGTTGGTATAATCTATGAGCTTCGGTTATTATTTTTCATTTCTGTCCATCTAATCAGGTTAATGGGATTTAATTCTCAATTTTTTGGGTAATTTACTTTTTTAAATTGGGTTTTCAAGAAACTTTAGACATTAGAGATAGTTATTCAAAACTGGAATGAAAATGTCGTGACCTCTAAGAATGATTGGTCCATGTAAAATGTGCTAAAGTACTAAAGGAAAAGAAACAAATGATCAATCATCACCTCAAACCAGCTTTGATATCTTCTGGTAAGAAAATTCATTCTCAAGATTGTATAGTCATCTACTCTTTCCAGATGTGATTTTGTATATTTGTTGGGGTATAAGTTGTGTTTTTGTTTGCGTAGTTGGTGCTCTATGTGATTTAAAACATACTGTACATTCATTGCTGTCCGGTTGCCCTCTAGCCGTTGTTTCCCTCTAACAACCTCTAGTTGGGGCTGTAGATGTGTGTCAGTGACTACAGTTGTTTTGGTGGAGCTCTTTAACATAAATAAACCGGATCTCTCACGTCATCTGTTTCATCCATGGACTGTAAATCAGATATACAGTCGATGGTTCCATGTAGCGATGAGGCTAAAGACTTGACAGTAGCTCCGCCCACGTTTGACAGAAGCCTCTGGTTTATAAACACACTTTTGGACAAACGTTGAGCATCTAACTTGACCCGAGTCAAAGGAGGCAGCAGATGTTCATGTGTGGTAGAACTTTAGAATTACAGCGGGCTTGGAGCATGTTCAGAAGCTTTGAACGTTTCTCCCAAAACTGTGACTGTCAGAGTTCTCTTAGGAAGTCCAGAAAAACAGCAAAAACTAGTAGGAACTCACTCTCTCACTCACTCGCCCACTCGCTCGCCCACTCACTCTCTCACTCACTCGCCCACTCGCTCGCCCACTCACTCTCTCACTCGCTCACTCACTCACTCGCTCACTCACTCACTCGCTCGCTCGCTCACTCACTCACTCACTCACTCACTCACTCACTCTCACTCACTCACTCACTCACTCACTCACTCACTCACTCACTCACTCACTTACTCGCTCGCTCAATTACTTTAACTTACAGCTTACTCAAAAACTGACATCAAAACTACATAAACAGAAGAAACAAGTCCCTCGATTTGGCCATCAATGAAAGAGGAGGGGCTAGGGGGCGTGGCTAAGCTGCCGTGCTACAGAGCAGCAGTGAGTTAACATTTCTATGTACGTGTATGCTAACAACTAGGGATCTCCCGATCCGATCATAGTGATCGGAAATCGGGGCCGATCACGTGGTTTGGGACTCGATCAGAATCGGACTCCTTTGTCCGATCAGGATCGGATATTTAATTTATTCTCATTATGATCAGAGCCTTATATTTCATCACCACTACAAATCTGCATGTCATGAAAAGATCCCAAAATGTTATTACCAGAAAACGGCAGCAGAAAACGGCAGCAGCTCAAGCAGAATGCTAATGTAAACAAAGCTAGCTAGAAAGCTAACTTCCGGGACCAATAACTCTTTTAAAAACACTTTAAACTGACAGCAAGTGTCTCTATTGGTTTGTCATAACTCAAACAACAACCTCTAAAGGTATTACAACAGAAAAAGACAGTATTTTGTTTCTTTTTAATGTGAAGCTCTTCATGCTGCAGACAGATGGCTAAACAGCAGCTGCTAACTGCTACATGCTAGCGCCGTGATTTAGCTCCTTAGGACCCGAGCTGTCCTTTGATATGCCTGTTTTATTTATCTGACAGAGAAATAACAGTTAAGAAAATTAACTACTGTGGTAATAAAACCAAAACTATGATGTCTTAAGAACTTAAAAAGAAGCACATAATCTTAAAAATAACTAAATAAATAAAACTAATAAATTAAAACTAATAATGATATCAGCTATTCATGAACACATATCAAATGTTATGCTAAAACAAAGTCATAATTTATTTTTAAGAATTTTAAATGAGGACAGAATCACATTTGGTCAAAAATGTTCAATAGCTCTAAAGATGTTAAAGCTAAAGTCACTAAACTTTATCACATGACTAATTATCACTTATATAACAAGAAAATAGTATTTTTTTCCTAGTTTATATTTGCTGTATTTTTACTTGTTTATTAAAGCTACTTCCCAGAAGTGTTTTATTTAAGTTTTTAGTGATAAAAGAAGGTTATTGAAATATAAATGAGGGACAACACAAATCTGTTTCTTCAATTTATTCATGTTTTAAATGTCTTATAAAAGTATCGGATCGGGACTCGGTATCGGCAGATACACAAAATCAAATGACTCGGAATCGGATCGGGCCCAAAAAAACCTGATCGGGACATCCCTACTAACAACTAGGGGTCTGCTCCTGAGGTCTGAACTGTAGAAATGGAGAATCTGTGAGAAATGATGAAGCAGGAGGGTTTGTATTTGTTTTTATGTTGTGTGTGCTCGCTCACATCGAGGGGCGGAGCTTCTTCTCACTGAGACCTTCTGGTCTTTCTTCTATATTAGGCATTTTTTGACTGCTGTTAGTTCCACTCTGGGAAATGCCATCATTTATTCCTTATGACCTATGTTGTTGCGGCTCCAGAGGATAATTTCCCTCACAAGTTTGACCGACAGAAACATCTGATTGAAAACATTTTTAAAAGCGTCTTTGTCGTCACAGCAAATGGGGCAAAGATGGAGGGAAATGGTGAGGAATGAGGTTGAAGCTGGACAGGTAACAGGACTTTTGCTGTCAGCGTCTCATGTTGGGAAGCAGCCAAACAAACAACAACCCAGAAAATGACGACACATGAAGACCAGCTGGATCCAGACCCAACATGAAGACCAAAACACAAACACATGAACAACGGCGCTCTTTTCTGTTTCATCCTGAACTCTCCCTGAAGAAGCAGACAGATTTATGATGTATTTTTCAAGAGGCAGATTTGTTCTTTGTAAGATTGATGAAGCTCAGACGGAGACTGTTGTTCCCATTCAGCATAGGATTATTAAAGCAGAGCAACCTGCTGATTCACATATGAGGCGCCGAGAGAACGACGCATGGAGACGCCCCCAGGACGCAGCAGGAGGACCTTCAGTCCAGTGACATTAACGAGGATAAACTAGTCTGCAGATGCTTTAAGGATCTTTGTGATCACATACTTTTTCTTACAACTGTGTATCGTTTGTTTAAATGTTAATTTTTGTAAAAATATATAGTTATCAAAAGTACTGGATATGTAAAATTATCACAAACGTTGGTAAAAAGGTTACTACAGTTTCTACAAAGTAAAACACAAAAAATGTAAAAAAAAAAAAAAAAAAAAAAAAAAACCTTTATTTAATGCAAAAAATGTGCATTAAATAGAGTTTTGAATTCTTGATTCCACAACGATAAAAGTTTCACATGTTTTTTTTCTGATCAAATTAAACGGTTTCATGTTTTTGTTGTAAAGTTTCTCTGTCATTTCAAAATATGTTGTGCAATTTTTAGTCACATTGATATAACCACTGGCACAATTCCAGTTTTACTGTCTTTTGCACTCTTAAGTGTTTTTTTATTTTTTATTTTTTTTAAATATGTGACATTTTTAATCTTTTTGGCCTGTACATTCTATCCTTCTCCATTTCTATCTGTACAGTCCCGGTAAAAAAGTTGAAAAATCTGCAACACACGTTTAGACGCACCAACTTTATGCGTGTTTGTGGAATAGCAGTGACACAGACACTGGAGTCCACTCCACTGCCAGAGCACTGCTCTATCGTGTGTCCTCCCACGCTCAGCCGTCAAACAGACTCTGTAAGCAGTGGTACAAACCGAGACCGGCCGGGGAAACGGCTGTGCTACAGCCGTGCATGAACGCAAAGTTTTGGCGTCCAAGCGTGTGTGTCCACATTCGCTCCACGCCCCGCTTCCGCCCTGAAACTGCGTTGTCCTGCCGTTCCACGGTCATTGCACGGCGGTACCGCTGGTACCACACGCAGTCACTGTGGTCTAATTTTTGTGCAGTTCGGAAATTCTTTCCACATGTAACGGTGGACAAATTTTATACCGCGTGTATGCACGTCGATTCTGCGCCCGTTTCACTACCAGTCCACTGCTAACAGCGTCTGTACCACAGGGATGACATTTCTTCGGTGCTCCAGCCGTGATTTGGCCGTGAAAGCCACAGGGACCGGGCCTTCAGGGATCTGCTGAAACATTGGAAATTCCACTTCGTAGGATGAATGGAGGATTATCTTATCTCATCTCATCTTATTTGATCACAACGCATCTAATATCTTATATTATCTTATTTTATCTCTTATCTTATCTCATTGTTTGGGATCTTATCTCATCTTATTGCACTGACTCATATCACATCTCTGATCTTATATCGTATCGTATCTTATCCCATCATGTCATATTTCTTCCCTTATTGTTTCATATCGTATTGTAACATTATTCTATCTCTTATTGTATCTTATCTCTTATTTCATTGTATCGTATCTCTTATTTGATCTTTTTTTTTATCTCTTCTTATCTCATCTCATCTCTCTTCTCTTCTTAAGGATTAAACAGAGCAGAATTGTGGCTATAAACTGTATCTGTGATATTTGAACCTGGAACTTTTCCTTTTTTTCCACCACAGAAAACATTTTTCCTCTGGAGGAACATCTCTCACTTTTTAACAAATGTCAGAGCCAAAGAGCGAACTGAAGTCACTCCTGAACGTTACTTCCATCTGCCGGTGTGAAACAGAGACTCGCTGAGGAGGAGAACCGCCTCTTTCTACTGTTAGCACGCCGCTCTCCTTCTGAAGCAACGATCCGTACCGCCATGATTCACCGAGGCGAGACTCACGAGGTTTTAAATCACTGCAGTGGAACTTGTATAAATGTCACAGAAAACTGACGGTGAAGTTCATAGATGAGGTTCATCCAGACAAATTATTCATCAGGAGTTTCATGTGACGGGGAATTCCATGGAAAAAGGAGAAGAAAAGAGAGGAGGAGTAGAACGTTGAAGCTCAGTATTGTGGTCCGTTTAATTAGCCACAAACATGAAGAGAACTGCTCAGACTTTCTCCTGTCTTTGTCTTTTAGTTGATCTGCTTCTGGCCTCAGCCTCTATGTGAACACACTCCAGCATCAGAGGGTCTGAAATCTAGATTAAAAACCCGTTTCTTTCAGGTTTGTCATTGACAGAAGTCTGCCTCCTGTCCCAACATGGAGAACCATGTTAGAACAGGAAGTGATGTAAGCACAAAGAAACGGTCTGTGTCCCTTCCAGAGAAAGGCTTTACTCGTTTGAGGAGGGAAGAGCAGCTTTTTGTTTTTGGGTCTCGTTTTTTGGGAATAGCAGCCAAACCAGCTGTGATGCATGTAATTCACACATGTCAAAGTCAAGGCCCGGGGGCCGGATCCGGCCCTCCAGGTAATTCTATCCGGCCCTCCAGATCATTTTATTTTATTGT
>NC_050513.1:235846-253536 GCF_002922805.2 Oryzias melastigma
TTTGACACCCTCTGGTGTATGTAATGTTTCCCTGGAGGGTAATTGGTGTGAAAGTGTTCTGATGGTTAATTTTTACCAACTTTGATTGGACGGGGTCATAGAACAAAGATTTTTGTTTGGTCTACTCACCTTCCAATCAAAGTTATGCTTCTCATTCTGTGCTAATAAAATTTAGAACAACTGATTCAAAATAAAAAAGGGTTCACATGCACACCAATTATCCCGTCACTGTCATCTATTCCAGAGATCTCAATGTTTTTAGGCCACAGACAAGTTTAATGTTAATGTTTTCAGGGACCGGAGTTCAGATTTTTAATTTTACATCAGTTTTCTTTAAGTTTTGAGTTTGAAATGTATCTTCTGTAAAATAAATGTAGCTCCTTTAAACTTTATTTGTACTCCATTAAAATGTGATCTAGATTTTAACCTAAACTTGTCAAAGTGGAAAGTAAAAAAAATCAGACGCCAACTTCAGCGTCCTCCAATTATTAAGGTTCGATGAATAAATACAAATAAATTTTAAAAACAGTCACTAAAACTGGTATTTTCTAACCTGAATCATCATTTGAGCAGCTTGATTAACAGCTTCATCGTAGCTTTAGACAGTTGGTTGATGATTATTATGGTCTGTGGGAACAAGTGTCACAATAAATCCTTGTTTGGAGTGAAGACTTGGTCTTTGTTACATGCAGATTTCTTTTATTTTGAAGTTGAAGATGCTTCTGTTTCCTCTCTGGATCTTTTCCAGTGAAACGAACTTTCAAAGTTTGTTTTTTTTTGTAGACTTTGCTAGCTTAGCGGTTGGAGCAGCCACTTTAAGAAAGTAGCTGATGGATTTTTAACATGTGACCGAATGATATGACAAAAGAATGAGCCGGATGTGGTGGAGATAATCCAGTAGTTTTTCAAAATAAAACTTCCTTCAAAATCAGATTAGAAATAAATGGGAAAATAAAGTACTTCCTCTTTATTTTTTTCTGTGGTCTGCAGCCAGAAAAACACCTAAACAGAATAATCTGACATTCTTGAACTGATAACAGCCTTTATCCTACAATAAAATCAGATTAACACGTAGAGTTACCTCACTGGGATTTCTCTTTGATGTGGTAGTTTTACATCTCTATATGGACAAACGAAGTGAACCAACCTAAAAAAACCTCATTTGAGTATCTTGAATTAGATTGTTTGAATCTGTTTGAACTCAATAAAAACTCAGTGATGAACTGCTGAGAAATAAACCCAGTTTCTCCCATGGAAGTGAACAGAAGTCTGTTAACTCAGTAGACTTTAAACCTTATTAAAACGCCTCTGTGGCTGTATTTTCCTCTACAGCTGTAGATGTTTGAGCTTCTCATTGCAACAGCGTTTTTGATGTAATTATGGTGCCATCAGCTGTTTCTCCATATCTGCTCACATCTCTGTGAAACTCCTGAGGCGTTTTCTCTGCACCAAACGGAGACGGTCTGCCTTTCTGTGACAGCTCCTTTTGAACATTTCTGGGCTCTGGTTCTCAAGTTTAAAATCTAAGCTAAAAATGCTTTTTTTATTCCCATAGGCTCCAAAATAAAAGCATCAGGGCATGTACTATGACTTTTGTGTGGAATGTACTGCTTTATTTCTAATATTAGCTGCTTTTTCAGCGTTTAGATGCTTATTTTTGTACCTGAAGGTCTATCTTTCATCCTCTACAGCATTTTATTATTGTGTTTAGAGAAAGTGCAACAGAATTGTATAACCGATGTTTAGTGGAAGCAGAAATGCTCCATTTTGATCCCAATTTAATCAGATGTGATGCTGAAATCCCTCAGAGAGTCCTGGTAGCAGATCCCTCCGTGTTCGTGCTCTGATCCTGCATACTCGGCGTTAAATCAGCAACAAATAGTATATATTTGCATTTCATCATCTGGCTTTTTACAGTGTCTTCAGGGCTGGCTCCCTTAAGTCCAAAAGCAAAGTCATCAGATAAGCTCTCATGTCGTAAACAGCCGCACTCATTTTGGTGAAGTTATTCAATCTGCGTAGCTTCAATTATTTCTAATTAGCATGTCGTTTGTGCCTCAGGTCGGAGCCACAATGGTAATTACAAAAGCTCATTTTCCTGGAGAGGATCATTCACGGCTCTGGAAGCAGAGAAAGCTTCCTTCACAGGCGGAGCAGCGGGATCATTAGGATGTTCTTCACATCTACAGTGGAACAGTCTGTAAAGACGCCGGAAAAAAGGCTGTTTTCTTAAAACGCTACAAGCAACCATCAATACTTGTTCAGGCGCTACAGGAGAAAAGGAGCAGCGTTTCTTTTTCTTTTTCGTAAGAAAAGCAGCGCTGACCTTTGAGTCAACAAGTTTCATTGACTTTCTGATCACAGCTGCCTTCAACTTTTTCACATTAGGGCCAAACGATACTTTCAGTGAAAAATCACTTTTATCTCTAAAACATGACCAGTCAGACATGGTAGTGAGAATAGGAATAGACTTTCCATCAAACTCATTATGACAGGTGCCCCTCCCCCAACCCCGCCCCTCAAAATGACGTTTACATTTTATGAAATAGTTACATCATCTTAAAGGGCGGGGTTGGGGGGGCTTTAAGATCAATAGATAGATTGATATCCATCCATAAGGACGGTTAGGACATTATCCTCTCAAAGTTAAACTGACCGCCGTCCTCCTCTTTTGGTTGATCTTTTCCTCTTCACGTTCATCTCAATCCAAAGGCCAAACCTTACTGTGACTTTCATCGAGTCGAGCAGTTGGTGAACGGCCACAGTTTGACTTTTACACACTCCGGCTTGTGTAAGCAGTGTGGTCTCAGTGTGGTCTCACCCCCGCTAAATTACAGCTGGTTAATAATTCAGAGAGCTGGGCCCGTGAAACCGCGCTGAAATATCAATGATTTAACACAAGGATCTACATTCAACCAATTAGCTTGAGCCCGATCAGCTCTCCAGAGCGCTCTCCTCCAGGGAAGCTTGACTCTGACCTCCTGGAGCATTTAGGACGTTCACATCGTTCAAACTGTCCAGGTCTAGAGTGTTAAACGGTGTCACCAGGACCAAGTGTTTTATTGTACAATTTAGTTAAAAACACATTTTTCTATTTATACATCTGTTTAACTGGTAAAAAAGGAGAGAAACCTTTCATCTAAAATAATGAATTCGTTTGAGAGAATTCAGCTTCACAGAAGCTCGACTCATCATCCAAAGATGCTTCCAAAAGTTTCCTCTGCAGCTGCTTCCACGATTGTCCATCATGAAAGTTGTTTGTTCGTCTTTTGGTGGAAGAACATTGATTTACAGTGAACTCATAACAGCTAAACACCAGATCCTCGTCTTTAAAGTCACTGGTTTAGTTCTGGATTGACCTCTGAGTTTGGCATCATGACAGCATCTTTAGATGGAGGCTTTGTTTCTGCAGTTTTAAATGTCATGATTTGATCAGTTCAGTTATGGAGATGCACACATGTTATATAGATGTTTTTCCAAGAACTCCACTAGGCCTACAGCAGTAAACCTTCACTTTCTCTTAGTTGATGTTTCTGTCATTGGTAGTTCCCACTATGAGGTTTACAAGTGGATCTTGATTGGTGTGACTCGTAGTTTTAGCTCCAGGTACCTTGTAGTCAGTGACACAGACATGTATGTACTCAGTACGATTCTAAAGCTGTAAATACTTTTACTTCTGGTAGAAACATGAATCAAAGCATCACTTTAATGAGCATCACACTCATTAAAGTCTTCAATGAAGCTTGTAATGAATGTGGCGGGGGAGCATTAGGACCCAGAAGGCCCTCTGTACTAACACCATTGACTGTATGTGGGAACTGGACTGAATGAGCCCTCCTTCCCAGTGTTCCAAACAGGAAATACCACCAAAATCCCATTGACTTCAGTAGAGAAATAAAGTCATTCTATTGGTCAGAATAACCATTCTTGATCTGATCAGGATTTCTTTTCTGATTTTTTTCTCTGACCAATCCCAAACCCCACAGACATTGTGGAAAGATTTCATTTTGCCCACCTTTCAGTGGTAGGGGTGTGGCCTTCCAACAAGCTCACGCCTGATTGGTTAGAGTGGTTGCCATAGAGACGTTGACTCAGACTGACTCTGACCAATCACTACTAATTGCACTAACACCATCTGCTTCATTTAAAAATGTTGACTGAATTGACTTTTCTGTGCATGACATTACCAACCAGATATATCACCAGAGATGACATGCTGGCTTGTTGCATACGTAAAGTTGAACACCACATTGGAATGGTATAGATGTTGTGTGCTGCTGTGATACAATTGTACAAACAGATCTGGAAAAACTAGAATGTGACTTTCACAGTAAATTATTGCTGTCAGCTGATAAAGGAGAACTTCTAGAGAACATTTGAAGAAGATCTGAGTGAGTTTACTCTCAATAATGAACGTTTAGACTGATCTTGAAGTCTATTCAAAGTCAGATTTCTCACTGTTTCCATGTTTTCTGTCAGGACCACCGATCTTTATGTTTATGGAGGATGATGGTGGTATTTGTACGTGTGTTAGACCTCAGATCAGACCAGACGACCTGCTGGTTATCAGATTAGTAAGTGGAGAAAATAAACTAACCAGGATTTCCTCAGTAAAGAGGGAAGAGTCCATCAGAGCTGAATCTCCGTCTGGTGGGAAACATGTCGTATGAAAGACCGCCTGCCCGCTGTCGCGTCGGTACCCGAGTCCTTCTGATCGAGGCTGGGTGGATCCACTCGTAGTACTGGAGCCTCCAGCTCAGCGTCGCCGCTCCTGCTGGGGGAATTTCATTGTAGTCTCTTCCCCCGTTTAAGCTTCTAAATGGGGGCGCCTCATTTTATCAGGCGATGATCTGATGAACGATCTGTTTTACAGCGCTGGTTTTTATAAAAAAAAAACTACTGTCCTGTGTCTACTGGCTTCTTTGTTTTTATCTAAATACATTTTACAAAAAAAAAATAGATTTTTGTAATTCAGGGAGTCACATCCACACCACGACACTACAGGCGACACACGGTCTGAGGATTATCATGGAGCTAATTTAATTCTGCTTTAGTTGTCACTGTTTGGACAGGATATGACATCATCAAAGCCATCAAAGCTGTTCTGTTGTTTTCTGTGAATTTTACACATTGGTTAATATTCACAAAAAGCACCAAATGTCATTTGTATGACTTGGAAATAAGTCAAAATACATTTTCCATCCGATTTTTAGAGAAGTCATCCTAAAGAGTTCACAAACATTTTTTTGTAAATATAATGTCTGTTTCTGCTTTTCAACAGATCTTCATGTCACATGAAAGCAGGAAGACTAATGGCCAGAGATTCTCAGCTGGATCGTCCTCAGAACAGTTTGTTAAAACCTTTGTTCCAGTCTGTGCATTCAGAGGCTACATAGAGAGGAAGTCCGTCCCTTTCTAAATCCTACCTGCTGATTACCCGCCTGCCGCATGTCTCCTTCAAAGTAACTCGGCAACAGCTTCCTCCACTTTGTTCTCTCCTTAATGTCATGGTTCTTCTATTAGAGGATCTGAACCCTGACATGGAAGAAGGTCAGCCGCATGGTTTCTGACCGGCGTATGGAGCATAATCCAAAAGCATTTTCTACTGGAGAAAATGGCGTCATTGTGCTGGAGGCCCTTTGTCGGGCTCCTCTTTGAGCAGCCAGGCAGAGGTCACCTTTACACCTTCTGTGGACTCGCCCTGAGCTGCACCACATCCACCCAGACCACTTCCAAATGTCACATTTTAGCAGGAAGTACTTTTCCCTCATGTGCTACCAATTAAAAGCTGGCGCATCCGGGAGTCCTCGGCTCCACCGCTGGTGATGAACTCGTTTGAACATCACTTGTTTTTGATAAGCTGCATTTTGCTGCTCCTGCAGAACCTGGCTCAGGGCGGTGTCGGTTATTCTACCAGTGATCCTCTTCCTTCCCCTGAGCCGATCCGCAGGATGTTTTGACGTTCCGTCATCCTCGTCAGCGATAAGACCGACCCGGTCAGCTTCGCCCCGCCCTGCCTTTTCTTCTGAGGATAAGACAACACGCTCCGCTTGGATCGGATTGGTCCAGTGACAGCCACACCAGAGGAAATGACACTTCTCCCAGCACGCTTTTTATTTTTCATCTTTTCTTCAGTTGTCGACGAGTGCAGACGGTGACTAAAGAGGATCTTTGAGGCTTGGTTGGCTTGGAAACATGATAGATGACAGATAAACTTCATGGTGATACTTGAAGAAAAAACACAGCGTTCAACAGCTTTTCTTTGGCTCCAATTTACAGTTTTTATCGCATTTATTCATTTAAAAAGTTCTGCTGCCCGTTCGTAGGTGTCAGAAGCGTAATAAATTGCTGCAACTCCACAGGCTTCTGGACCAGCATTCCTGCAAATTGGTTTCGTTTAGCCGCTCCGGCAATAATGGCGCATGTTCCTCCGTGCTTTTAGAGTTTATTTAGTTCAAAAGCAAATTGAAAAAAAGAGCTTTTCCGCGTTCAACAGGGCCGTTTCTGTGACACTAATAACAGACTTGTGTTGAGACGTCTGCCAGCCCGGCATTCAATGAAATAAGTTCCAAGAAACGCGTCGCATGCTCTTTCAGACGCCGTCTAATTTGTCCCATTCTCGCCGCTGAAAGGGCGTCATTTGTACCAGAAAGAGAGGGATCTTTTCTTTGAATGGAAATCTAGTCAACACCAGGCCGGAGAAACATCACAGTCAAAACCTCTGAAAGAATAATGGAGCCTTGTGTTGATGGGACGGTTGGTTAAAATCCACAATAGGAGCTGTGGCACAACCACAAAGAAACATAATAAATCACACGGAGGGAAACAACGTCTTCAGGTTTGGTGGAGTGTTCACTCTGGACTGTGTGGAGGTTAAGGTGGTTTCTCTACATGACCATTTGTTTCCATCAACTTCCTTTCATGGTTATCCTTTCGACTCACTCAGAGGAAGCAGAGGACTCTGGGTAATAGCTTAGAAACCATGGGAAGCAAATGTAATTTCATTTAAAAGTGGTTTATGGAGCCACAGTCATTTAGTGCAGGAGTGTCAAAATCCATAACACACCTTAGGTCGCGGGCCAAACAGGATAAACATTTATTCAACACTCTAAAACTACATTTTAAACTTTTAAAACTGTAACTTTAACATAATTATGAGCTAGATATATAGCATTACCTGTGATAATGTTCGTGGGAATGCTGGAAGCTGAATTTGGCCACTGAAGATGCTGAAATTGATAGTCAGCTGAAATATTAGCTAAATGCCAAATTATCCTGAAAAACTAAATGCAAACTTAGGTCTGCCAAAACAGCTAGGATTTAGCTGAAAAAAGTAGCTAAACTTTAAAACATTGTTAAATTAGCAAAAACAGCTAGAGTGTAGCTGAAATATTAGCTAAACTCCAAAATAGCCTCAAAGACTTTTTAGCAAGTCTTAGTTAGCCCAAAAAAAAAAAAAAACTAACAGACTGTCAATTTTTAAAACGTTAAAACTGTAACCTTTTAATATAGCTATGAATAATAAACAGACAGGACTATTATTCCAGAATAAATCAACTTAAACCTTAAATAAATTTCAATATTTTACTCTATAAAAATTTATTTTGCCAAAATCATACAAGTTAGAAATGAGCTCAACATAACATCGGGTCATTAAGAACAATTTGAAGCATGAGTCACATAGTGTCAGGAGTGAGCGCTCCGTCTCCCTCTCTAGTCACCGGTGGGGGGCAGTCTCCAGAGAACTGACTGCACTTCATCTCCCAGCATCCCCAGCACACAGTTGATGGATGCTGCTCAGCTGACTCTCATTTGGCGATCACCCACAGGACATCCTGCATTACTGAGCATTACTGAGCGTTTCTATCTGGACCTGATCTTGTCTCTGATCCAGCTTTATCCCTGATTACCTGCTGCCTGCCCTGACCCTCACCTGGACTCTGACTTACTTCCTGTCTGAACTAATAGACCTGCTGCATGTGGAACCAGCTGTCTGCCGTTTGTGACACATCCTGTACGACTGAATAACTCTGATTTTACTGGTCATTTTTGTAGCAGCTGCAATGTTGAGTTAGGGATGGAAGGGGCTGTAAGCTAGTGGGAGGGAGTGTAAACATAGAGCTCTCATGCAGCAGGGAGGGGGGAGTCCCAGTCCCACCCACAACTCAGACGGGAAGGGTTTTGGATTTTGGGAAAAAGGGTAAAATCATAATTAAAAGACCACTGGGAAAAAGCTGAACGGTAACATTTTTCAGAATAAAAGCATTTTTTCTAAATATGTTGGTGACTAAAGTGAATAAAATCTATTTTTTTCTCTTGCTGGGTTCAGATGGATTGATGGATGGTTCAGCCGGTTTCACCTTGGAATTCAGCTCCTCAGGCTAACTTGTGTTATTCTAACTTATCTCCCAGAGAAAGGCGGGCCCTGGAGGGTTTAGCCAAAGGGAAGCCCAGTTCTGATGGAGCTGCTGCTATTTCAGCATAAAAACTTCATGCTGGACCAAGACAGAGAATCAGACGCACTTTATGACTTTTGAAAATGTGTCTTAAGTTTTAGGAGGAACGTGTCCTCAAATGAGATCCTAATATTTTCTTACAAAACCATCGGTCTCGATTTGGAAGTCAGGAAGTTTAGAGCCATGTGTCTGTTTTAAGGTCAGACAAGTCTCAGGTGCTGAAAAACTATTTATGAAGACATGAAACAGCTGTAGAAGGGGTTCAAAAGTATTTTTAATAATTACGAAGGAAAGAAAAAATACCCGTAAATACTCGCGCATCATTTGTTTTTGAAATGAAGAGAGGGGGTGAAAGGACTGCTTTATCTATCAATTTCTAAACCACTGTAGAAAAATGAATCATCTTTGATTTGTTTGTAAAGTACCCAGATAAAGTATCTATTTGTCGACAGCAGAAATGTGAGCTGCACAGTCTTCAAAAACTACTTCTGGGTTACCCTTGTGTCTGAGAGGAACTCATAGAAAATACATTTAAATATTCATTATGTGTTAGCTTCATCTTGATTTTTAGAAATGGGAACATAAAAAATGATTTGTTTAACTACAGTATAGTTTAGAAATTGATAAATAAATGAGGCAGTCCTCTTTCCCCTTCTTTATTTTAGTTTTAATTTGAAAAACGGGTATTTACGTTTGTTTTTCCTTCTATGTTGAGATTCAGACGGGCGTGCAGGAGAAGCTCCATGAGCGCACAGTCCTTCACAAGGGGGCGGAGCCAGTTTTAGTGGATACGAGTTTAGATACTTTCACAGGCGAGCAGGAGAGGTCACAGGTCAGAATACTCCCACGAGCGCGGAGGAGAGGAGCGGGCGTGGAGACTGTCCTGCGCACGTGGAGGATGTTCATTGTGTTGATATACTCTTGTGGGAGAGTTTTGGCAGAAATGTGCCTCCATACTCTACCCCTCCTGTTGGGACATTGGGAGCAGAAGTGATGTTTAAAAAAAAAACGAGGAACGAGATTCACCAGATTTACACCAGTTTGATATTTCCCACCAAACCTCTTCCAACTGTAGGTGGCAGACGGTATACAGTAGAAGAAGAAGGAGAAGCCCCTCCCTGATTGGCTAGTACAGGGGTTTTCAGAGTCAGGCCCCGAGGGCCGGCCTCCTGCTGGTTTTCCAGAAATCCTGTTTCATCTGCTGCTGATCACCTGGATCAGGTGTGTTTGGCCAATGAGGAGCTTCAGCGGCAGGTTGGTTGGAGAACATGTAGGACGCCGTAGGACATGCTTGGTGTGAACGCAGCATTTGAGTATACAGCTCTCAGGTCAGGGTGCAGTTCTGCTTCTCCAGCTCCATGTTTACTGCCAGGCTGCAGTCCTTCATGAACCAGAGCATTTGCTATGATCCTGATCAGAACATTTTCATGTTGTTTCAGTGAGAGAACATGACGTTCTTTATAACACTGACTAAAGTCGTCTGACTCACAGTTACTTCACATTTAACATTCCTTCATCAACAGCACTTTAGTCTGTAGAACTTTCTCTTTTTTCAAGTATGTAGTAAAAGTTGAAGAAAAGTGAATGTTTTCAGATATTCATATTAGTACATTTTCTGAGATCCGTGACCTCTCTGAATTCAAGAAAACCGTCTTATTCAAACCAGTCAGGTTTTTACTTTTATTACAAAAATACAGACTGAGATTCTTTAGCGGCATTTATCTGGAATGTGAAACAGAAATAAAAGTTTGTCTTAAAGCAAGTTAATAAGACTGAAATGGAGACGCAGCTTTATGATTTAAAGCCTAATCCTTGACCTCCAGCGTTTGTCTTTGGTTGGGAGTTCTGCACAGATGAGTGAACACAGCAGGAATTCTCCTAACTTAAACAGGTGTAACCGGCGGTTAAAGAACAGGTTTAAACGTTTAAATAATTAAAGGGCAGAACGCTGAAGCACAGCTCTGGATTCAGTCTTTCTCAAGGGAATACGACACGTGACTTTACATTTCTTTTTTGATTCTTAGTTGAAAATTGAGATTTTTATAGTGCAGGTCTGTCATTCTGAGTAAAACCAAAAACAATAAAAGTAGCTGCTAAACTTGTTTTCTACATGAAGACGTCATTTATCTCAACAGTTGGTCTAAAAAAGGACATTTCTTGAAGGATAGAAGTCTGATCACTGAAAGCTGCAGATTTGACTGATTTAATCGTCTTGAGAGGAAACAAAAAACAGTTTTTTCATCATTCAAATATGATTTTGGGAGAAAACTCTAATATTTGTTGATTGCAATCAGCAAACACTTCAAAGTTTATTTAAATGTGATCATGCAGAGCTGAGTTCTGCTTAAAGCAAACCACGGTGAACACAGAGAAAAGTACAACTCCCTTAAAGAAAACAGATTCAACTTTTAGCCAAGAGAAACAGACTTTAAGATCTAAAGTTCTGGGTGTAATACTCAGACATCCTGTCTTTGTTGCCTATCACTCCAAAAAGATCTTTTTCTACCATTAGATCTACAAACCTGTGCTTTTGGACAAACAGAGCAGACGTTGGCCTGTCTAAATCACAGTGGTTAAAGATGTTTGATTGAACAAATCAATGACCAGCTCGGCTCTGGTTCTGCAGATCCGTCTGAATTATGGGCTTGATTGCTGAAAAAAACAAGGCTACAAAGAGATCCTAAAAGGGGAAATTATTGAAGGAGAAACTCCTGATAATCAGGCCGCTTTCAGGACAATATGAAGTGTGTGAAGTGAACAGCTGAATCTGGACGGCGACAATGCAGCTTGATGCTAATAACCCGTCAGCGGTTAAACTGTCACCAGAAGAGATGGAAAGGATGCAGGGGAGAAACATCTGTGGTTGATCGGCGGTGAGGACGAACCGTCACCCGATCGGTTCCTCATGCAGGACGCACTAACACCAATTAATGCCAATTACAGTTGAGCTTATGTAGAAAAAACTCCCAACATGCCGTGCAGAAAGACGCCGGTTTAAGTGTTCTGATTCGCTCCAGCAGAACTGGGTTTTTCTATAATTACACAACCTAAAATATGTTTTATGTTCATGTTGAGCTATCATAAATGTGAATTATTTGCTAATAAGCACCAAATGTTTGAATTTTAGAGTTGATGTGTCTCACCCGGGTTTGTGTAATTTGTCTCCCTTTGACCCCATCTGTCTGGATTTGAACCCACAACCTGCAGTCTCAGGCTGAACACTCTACTCCTGGTCCACGGAGTTGGTGACCTATAGTCCATGTCAATGACATGTGACTCTCCTTTTTGACTCTGTGCTGCAGTTTCACAACAACTGCCTTAAACATCTTCTGCTGGAACGATTCGGAGGACTCTGGTCCATCAGGAAGACACTCAGACGGATCACCTCTTATGGTCACGTGCACCTGTACAGGGTTTGACCCCGCTGAGGGTTTGGGGCTGTCCGGTCCGTGGAGGGTCATAGAGAGGATCAGCTGACCCTTAGAGGACATTCTCATTTATAACTCGTCACATATGTTTGGTTCAGGACCCTCAACGTCACTCTTTGATGTTTTGGGTTCCTCAACTCGTCGTTTTTTGACCTGCTGGCTGTCCCGTTAAATCACGGGTCCGAAACCTCCGGAACCTGTCCAGTACCCGAACTCAGTACCAGGCCAGGTTCTGAGTCTAGTACCAGTTTGGGTAAAGTACTGCATCTGGTACTGGTTTGGGTCAAGTATCGGCTCTGATACGTGTTTGGGTCCGGTTCTAGGTCTGGTACAGGTTTGAGTCAGATACCCCGTCCAGTACCACATTTGGCACTGGTTTGGGTAAAGTATCGGCTCTGATACGTGTTTGGGTCCGGTTCTAGCTCTGGTACAGGTTTGGGTCAGATACCTCGTCGGGTCCGGGTTTTTGTCCGGTACCGGCTCTGGAACAGGTTTTGGTCCAGTACCGGCTCTGATATGGATTTGGGTCCAGTACTTTATCTTGTACTAGTTTGGGTCATTTACTGCGTCCAGTACGGGTTTGGATCCAGTACCACATCTGGTACTGGTTTGGGTCCAGTATCACGTCTGGTACCAGTTTGGGTCCGGTGCCGATTTTAGTACGGGCTTGGTACCAGGTTTGGCACGGTTTAAGTCCAGTACTGGCTCTGGTACCAGTTTGGGTCCTGTACTGCCTCCATTACGGGTTTGGGTCCAGTACCGCATCTAGTGCCGGTTTGGGTCCAGTACCACATCCGATACTGTGTCTAGTATTAGTTTGTGGCCAGTGAGTTGGGTTTGGTTCTGGTACTGTTTTTGGTAAAGGTTTGGGTTTTACGAACAGCCAGCTTTTGAAAACAATGTAGAGTTATGGATGAGAGTGTTGTAAAGGCTCAGTCCTCACCTTAGATGTGGTCTAAGGTTATCATACGACCTGTGCGTCATGAGTACCTGTAACTTGTATAATCCCTACGAGTACTTCATGATACATATGACAGAACAATGGTACGTCATGAGTACCTGTAACTTGTATAATCCTTACGAGTACTTCATGATACACATGACACAACAATGGTACGTTCCAGTTTCATGACGTCCCTTAAGGCCGCCATACGAGCCTGAAGGGAACTGCAGACACACCTGTGCTCCCATTCAGGTGCAGCTGCTCCTCTATGATCCTCCAGGGACCGGACAACCCAAAAACCTCCAGCAGCTGAACGGGCCAACGGGCCAAAGACACAACAACTTAAAATGAAGACTCACAAATGCGACAGAGTGCTACTTTAAATGACTTACCGCACTAGTTTGATTATTTTCCTTAATAATAGCAAAAATATATACATTTAAAACAAAAACATGAACTTTGGTTTAATTTCTTTATAAGGCAACATTATTATTTTCAACTCCTGAAACGTCTCGTTTCTCATTGCAGCCTGCAGACTTTGTGTAACCCTTTGACACCAGAACTTTGGCTCCAGTGCTGACGTTCTTTTGACGCTGTAACTCCTAAAACGTTTACAGAATCAGAGTAATTCCAGTGGATTCTGAAGTGGAGAAAAGCAGCTCTGAAACACTTTACAGCTTAGTGATGAGAAAAGCTGATGTGAAGAGTGACTATTCTACACGTCAGAATCAGCTGATTCATATTGATCCGGTAAACCAGAAATTGATAGTCAGCTAAAATATTAACTAAATGTCTTATCATGTTGCTGAAAAACATTACCCCACAGCTAGCAGGTTGCTGAAATGTTAGCTAAACTCCAAAATAGCCTAAAAAATCTTAGTAAATGCGAAAATAGTCCTAATAGTGCTAATTTTTAAAACTTTCAAACTGTAACTTTTTAACATAATTATGAATAATAAAAATACAGGAATATTATTCCAGAATAAATCAACTTAAAACTTAAATAACTTTCAATATTTTACTCTCCATAAAATTATATTTAGTCAAAATTATACAAGTTAGGTTAATTGGTGACTCTAAATTGCCCCTAGGTGTGAATGTGAGAGTGAATGTGTGTGATTGAGGCCCTGAGACAGACTGGCGACCTGTCCAGGGTGAACCCCGCCTTCACCCATCAGTAGCCGGGATAGGCTCCAGCACCCCCGCGACCCCGAAAGGGAAGAAGCGGTCAAGAAGATGAATATGCAAGTTAGAAATGAGCACAAGATAACATCGGGTCATTAATAACAATAAAATAAAATGATCTGGAGGGCCGGATAGAATTACCCGGAGGGCCGGATCCGGCCCCCGGGCCGTGACTCTGACACACGTGATGTAAACGGTTGAAGAGTCGTGTTATGTCAAAGAGATGTATGAGTCACTGGAGTTAACGTGTTAAAGTCCCCCTCCAACGTTGTATTTTTTCAGCTGTGTAATCGTTTGATTTATGATGACGGCGTTTCAGCCAGAAAGCTCGTGTCGGTTCTAAAGACATAGTTACTGCAGAGCAGCAGGAGTTCATTAGAAATTCACCTCTGGGTTGTGGCCTGAGATGTTAGCTCCTGTTAGCTTCTGCTAAGTTCCCATCAGCCTATTGTTAACCCTCTGTCCCGCTAGCTTACAGCCCCTCACACCCCCAAGCTAACATTAGCGGTGCAACAAACACTACAGCAATGTTGGAGCTCTCCAGTTTAGATCCAGATTTGAATAAATACTCCAAATTAAAATCTTACATTTTTTTATGGCTGTGCCCCATCAGGACAAAAATGCAACAAGAACGAGTTAAAAACACATTTTTATTGTTTTTTCATTTCTTTATAGGAAATGCTTTGTGATGTGAACCACTTCATTTTAGAAACAAACTGGAACATTTTCAGAAAACTTAAAAACTTCACATTTTATGTTTCATTTTAAATATTTTTAAGTTCATTTGACTTTTTTTACTTTGAGTTGCAGTAATTAATAGCAACTAAAAAGAAAATTGCAGCCAAATTGTCTTTTCAGGACTAAATTTAATCCTTTTTTTAAGTTTCTTTTGTTAATCAAGTGAGACCTAAAGTTAACATAAGTTGCTCCCTTTTAAAAAATCACCTTTAAACCTGTTTGTTCTGTAACTTTACCGTCTCAGACGAGGACTGAAACATTACCTCAAAGGGAGGAGTCTGTCACCGTAATGAACCTGCACTCATCTGTCAGACCGCCCCGCCCCCTCTCCCCTTCCCCAAACAGAACTCTACAGTAACTTTCAGGTTATTGATCACCCGTCCGGCAGGAACGTGACTTCACTGTCCGTGCAGCGTCAGCAGTTTGGACTGGGGAGGCAGCAGAGGATGATGGGTAAACCGCGAAGCAGCCCTAATGACTGGACCCATTAGACATGGACTCGTGGACAGCGTTGGATCAGGACCACGTCTTTTCTGCTTCGTTTAGTAGAAGAAACAGAGTAAAAAAAAGCAGATTGGTGCACCGATACGAGAATAGAGGAAACATGCTAAATGAGACAATAAAATGTACAATTTATGAAGAAAATTGCAGCAAAGAAAACCTCTATTGAATGAATTGACCAAAGGATAAATGTTTCAATAGTTCATATTTTTCATCTACATTCTTACGTTTGGTGCTTTTTCTTTGACATTTTCTGTGATTCTTCTGTACAAACCTGATAGAAAAAGAAAGGAGCTGTTTCCTCTAAACAAATCGACTTGTTGGAAAATGTTCTGGGTAAATTCTGCATTTATCGAGTTTAGATGAAAACAATAATTGTGCTGTTGATTCTGGCAGCAGTTAGATTCACTGACAGCGTGAAAAATGTAAAGATCTAATTGTTGCCATTTTTATGCCACCTATCTGCTGGAGAAACGCCGTCTCTACCTTTACTTCTTTAATGGCTTTTTAATGGATGTTTCCAAGGTTGTGCTGGTCTTACCTGACTCACGCCAAACAGATGGGATTCTGGGAAAAAAGACAAAAAGAGTGTATTGATCCAGCGGCTTAATTAACAGGGCTGAGTGTCAGTTGTTGGAGCGTACAGTGACTGAGCCTCATGGCAGCTGGACGGGGCGGCCCGGCGGACGTGCGACCAGGACCAGAGCGACAGCCACCCCCCCGAGGATCACTTCCTGGCAGACTCTTTCTGGGTCTCCCACCTCCTGGTGGTTCCAGCTTCACGTCTGTTTGATTCTCCAGCTTCTTCCAACATTTCACAGGAAACCGGAGCGGACTCCGCCGTCATTTTTACACGTGTTTCCAGTTTCCAACGCACGAATGTCAACACTCACACCTGAGAGGGCCCGGCCTGAACCTGGGCTGCGTTCCGGCAGGCTGTCGCGGGGAGACTGATGGGGGCTGGCAGGCGGGCATTTGGGGAGGAGCCCGTCTGTTCGGCGGCGCGACGGAGCCAGCCGCCATCCATCTCCATTACCCACGTCCACATGCCACTGGGCAGGGGACAATTCCTCTGAGGGCGACCGGAGGAGGGGGTGAGGAAGCAGCGGCTGTCAGAGTCCTGTTATGTCCCGGCGTGCCGCTCCCTCGCCGTCTATGCGTGTCGTGTTGCTGTAAATCTCAGGGAGCGGCGCTCCCGCGTGAATTCATGGCGGGCTCAGCTCCCTGCCAGCACCTTCTCTGTTTTATTGACTCCTGTTTAATCTGGTTTATAAGACAGGCTTTATGTATCCTTCACCTGCTCCAGTCCAGGTGAGTCCATGCAAGGCCAGAAAAACCACAAACACTCATTTGAAAGACCCTCTTTTCTTGTCAATGTGTTTACATTTTCTTATATCTTAAAAGAGTTGGGAGGTTTCAACAAATGACTCGAGTCTAGAGATTTCATGCAGGTCTCTGGTGTTAATGAAAGTATGGCTCTACACCCTATAGCACAAACTCAATCCCACAGGGGCCAAAATCCAGAACACACCTCAGGTCGTGGCTGAACAGGATCAACATTTATTCAACACTATAAAACTACATTTTTATAACTTTAAAACTTGAACTTTTTAACATAGTTGTCAACTAGATATACAGCATTACCTGTGATAATACTAGTGTGAATGCTGTAAACTGAATCTGGCAGCTGAAAATGCTAGTGTTGATATCTGAAATCACTGAAGCTGATTGCTAGCTAAAATATTAGCTAGATTCCAAATTGGCACAAAAAACAAACAAACAAACAAAAATGCAGGTCAGCCAAACCAGCCAGCATGTATCTAAAATATTAGCTAAACTTTAAAATATTCCAAAAAGCTTGCAGAATGACCATTTTTAAAACTTTAAAACTGTAACTTTTTAACATAATTATGAATAATAAAAAGTCAGGAATATTAATCCAGAATAAATCAACTTAAACCTTAAATAACTTTCAATATTTTACTCTCTATAAAAATATATTTAGTCAAAATAATACAAGTTAGAAATGAGCTCAAGATAACATCGGGTCATTAATAATAAAATAAAATGATCTGGAGGGCCGGATAGAGTTAGCTCGACTTTGAAACACGTGCTTTGAGCTGTGCTCCCACAGTGGGCGTGTCCCGTCTTACAGGTGTGTAAACGTACACATGCAATGACATGTCCTGCAGGACATTTAAAACCTCAGGAAACGCTCTAACTGTAGCTGAAAGGTTTTCTCTTATAACATCATATTTCCAGACCTGTATCGAAACTCTGGTGAAGAATTTGTGTTGCCTCAGCCGATCAGGAGCTCGGCTATGATAGTGATGTGTTGATGATGTAACGGTGGGTGGAGTCCAAAACCAACACGGACAAGAAGCTGATTGTTACCGTTTGTTCTCCTCCTGAACGTAATCTTTTTTTTTTTTTTTTTTT
>NC_050513.1:257189-261249 GCF_002922805.2 Oryzias melastigma
CAGACAATCGGCCAATCAGGGAGCACGCCGAGACACAGCGCCGGGTTTGGATGACGGGTATTTATTGAAATAAGTAGTCATTCTGAATGCCAGCTAATATTATTTTAAATGGGTTAGAAGGGCCGGGAACTGCGAAGGGTTGGACTTGACTTTTCAGAATTAGCAGAGCATGCAACACAGGAAGACTTAATGAAAACCGCTCTTAAGCTCACAGGGAACGAGGGGAACGCACGACGGTGTGTGGCCTTTTATTATATCATCAAACAGCATCCAATTAAAGTTGAAAATGGCCATTTTTGTTAACCTCAGGGCTAAATAAGTTAAATTTGTAGGTGTGTATTTGTGCGGTAATCGTGCCTGTGAGAAAATCCATTTATTAATTTGAGTTCAGACTCGTTTAATTGGAAACTAGAACTGCTGGGAGAATGCAGGGATTTTCTTGTGCTGGTCGGGACATTTTGTATCTCTAAAAAGAGTTTGGTTTTGGAGCCAACGATGTGGGTCACACTAATTAGAGAATCAAGAAAATGTTACGTTGTGTAATAGTGTAGTAATAGTAATAGTGGTAATAGTGTCACCAATTCTTTTATTTAGACAGATACTTTTGAAACTTAAACAGCTGAGACTCAGTTTTTGAACTTTTCTTTGTGACGGTCAGAATCACAGGTGGTAGAGCAGAACCTAAACATGGAAACACACAATTTTGTGTGACTGTTTTGTCTCAATCTAAGGATGTTCACTTCTAAATAACATTGTACTCACCATCCAGGGTTACAGCCAGTCAAACCATTCAAAACCAGAAGTCACATGTCTGAATTGTGTGTTGTGTTGATTCATAATTAAGTTTATTGTCGTCTTTAATGTCCCAATTCCATCCTCGTTTGATCTATTTTCAAAGTCTTCTCAGTGTTCTTTTATTTATGATTATACTGTTTTAGCCAGAATAAAAAAAAAGAGTTTTCTAGGACATAGTTTCTCCAGATTGACAGGATTCTTTAGAAAGTCACTTAAGTTTTGGGTGGGACCATTGGGACTCAGCACCCCCCCCCCACTTACTCAGAGATCTATGTTTATGCACTCTCCTGCTAGCTTACAGCCCCTCACAACCCCCAGCCAAACATTAGCGGTGCAACAAAAATGCTGAGTAATATTGGAGCCATCCAGACGAGGAAACCAAAAACGTTCATCTATGTGTCTACAAGTGAATGCGTCAGAATGCGGCGGAGCATGGAGCTTGTGGCTCAGCCCAGTGTATTTTTATATACATATATATATATATATTTGTCTGCTCCTGATTCATTCAAAGAAATACTCAGCAAAGCAATTTTAAGCTTAATTTGACTTATTACATGTCCTTCATCATCAGAAATATACCATAAAAACATGTTGTAAACATAACTTCTCATTATAATTATCTCATTATCTTTATCATAATTCCTTGAGCAACTTTTCTTCAAGTCAGAATTAGCTGATTTATTTTGATTGTGTAATCATTACTGTAAGTGTCGCACATTAGCGCAAAGTATGGAAAATTTGATTTGGCGATATATCACAATATTTCATTTGACAATACTTACATTGACTCAAAATGCTGACAAAACGATATTTAAATATTTATTTGAGCATCCTTCAGCTCTGCTCAAACCCCGACCACTAGTGGGCAGCACAGCACACTGAGCCTCTTTGAGCAGAACAAGATCTCTTGAGAAACAGCCTGTGTTAAATGTTCAGTCAGCCTTGGAGTTTTTGTTGTTAACAGTCAGGCTGTGGATCATTGCTTTGGTGGTAATTCTATCCAAGAATCAAGCTCCACGATTCACGAATTAGTTTTTAATTTAATATTTACTGCTATGTGTATGTCTATTTACTGGATAGGGGAGATTGAAATTATTTGTTTTAAATCACCAACATTTATTCTTTTATTTGGAACAGGACGTCAGAGTTAACAAAACTGATAAAAATGAGCAAAGATTCAGATAGAAATACATTTTGTTTGTCACTTTACACTTTTTTTTTTGGAAATCTTCTGTTTCAGCAGTGACATAAACAACATAAAAAATATAAAAATCTCTGCTGTTTTGGATCATTAAACTACAAAACCTGAAAATGTTCTCCTCAGAGACATGAGACACGTATTGAGATATGCATTGTATCACGAGACACGCATCGAGAAACACATTAAATCGCTAGACTCTTGCCAACACACACCCCACAATCGCAAAGTATATTTTCTCAGTTTGAGGAATCCATCAGACTTACGGTATTTGCATAAATGGTCAAAGCGTTACAGTAATTCAAAGAATGTACACAGTTGAGCTAAAGGTGTGCTATTAAAGGGTTGAGCTTCCTGAGTTGTACTTGCAAGTGAAAGGTAAAAATGTATTCAGAAAATGACGACATGTTTGACTAATTGGCTTGTGGGAGGGGCTAAGTCTTAAGTAAGGGGAACTTAGGTGGTAGTGTTGGTTACACAGCCCGTAACAAGTAGCTTAGCAGAAATAAATAGTGCTTTTTTGTCTTTGTCTCAGGACCAATAAAATGAACTATTATTTATTTATTTGACCATTCTGGCTCCACTGTCTTATTTTTCTTCTTCTTTGTTTTTCTGAATTGAACCTAAACCAGAACCTGGTCACGTACTCACAAAGAACTTTACACAATCCAACCCAGAAACCCAAAAGGGAAAAATCTGGAAAATCAAGAACAACCGGAGCAAAGTGAGGTGTGGAAGATCCATCCTCATTCTGTCCTCAACACTGTGACAAACCTCCACTATATTAATGTCAAATCTAAGATGAGTATGTTTTAGATTGAGAAGAAGAGCTGGTCAGATGATTCACTCTGGTCTGGGATAAGAGGATTCCAGCGCTGGTAAATCCTGTGGAAGAATGTTCCTTTTTTCTGTTCTGATCTCTTATTGGTGATATATTTACTAGAACCGTGTTCTGTTTCTGTGCATTCATTCTGCTTTCATCTTTGCAGCTCGTCTCTAAACTCACAGATCTATGTTGGGTTTGAGAAGTTTCTAAAGGTTTTTTTCTCCAGAATCTTTAAAACTGGACAAAAAAACCAAAACAACAAGTACTTGATGCTGCTCTTAATGCTCCTTTCTGTTCATGTGGTAAACAAACTGCAGCTGCTTCAGCTTTGAAACTGGATTCTGTCTTTTCAGAACTGATGGATCAACGCTTGGCTCCGAGTTGGTTGAAGCCTCTCCTTGAGGAGGCTTTTTTGGTCCGTGTCCATGGAAACCGGAGTGAGCCGTCTTTTTCTTGTCTTTCATTATCAGACATTTAGGTTTAAACTCTGAAACTCTGGTTTCACTGTTTTTAACTTCAGTTCCTGAATCCAACAGAAGCTGACGCTTTTTCTTCATGCCGTGTTCAGCAAAAGTCGGATCATTTCTTAGGTTCTGAAGTGGTTTTTAAAGTTTTATCTTTTTTGTTGACTTAATCTATTCTTAAAAATGATACTGCCAGTACTCTGTGGACTTTTTTATGAATTTCCAACATAATAAGAAATGCAATTAAATAGACAAAGAGGTTTATCGGAGTTGTTTAAGTCATTTAATCGAATCATTTAAGTCCAACAACAGTGTATCAGTTTTGCACAAGCAAACTTCCAAATTAAAACGTATTTTTTAATAAGAATTGTTTAATATAAATGAATGAAATCTTTAACAGGAAGCAGAAATTGGATGGGAAAGGGGGCGGGGCATTCTTGTCATTGTTAGGAGCGAGTACTGGGCCCTTAGTGCAAAGCGTGGAAACGCCTAGGTCAAGATTAACACACAAAAGCAGAATGTTCAAAGTTCTTGGCAGTTTTTTAAACACAACTTTTAGTGCAACTCAGAAATTGACTTTTATGGAACAACCACCTAAAACAAGCCAAACAAACGTCACAAAAAAGAGTCAATATATGTGGAACAGCTCATGATGGATGTTTCTGGAGCAAGATGACTAGATGAACTCCAGCATTGATCTGAATCCTCTACGATTACATTTTGATGGCATCAGAATCAGCTGAAGGAACCTTGCAGATGCTACATCTGATATATTTT
>NC_050513.1:261346-275529 GCF_002922805.2 Oryzias melastigma
TGAACTCCAGCATTGATCTGAATCCTCTACGATTACATTTCTGATGGCATCAGAATCAGCTGAAGGAACCTTGCAGACGCTACATCTGATATATTTTTTAAACCCTTTTTGTTCCTAATCTGCATAACGCTTTGTTCTGTAATTAATTTATCCTTAATCTCCTCTGATTGGATGCGAGATGGGCTCATAAAGAGAAGCTGCTTCTTCAGGAGCAGCTGTAAATAAACCACGCAGCCGTCACTTGTTGTCCTCTGCACCCCCCAGTTGTAAAGTGTTGCGTGCATTAGCGAGATAACGCCTCCATTACTTGAAACCAAATCGCGGTTGGTGCGCGGCGGCCGGCTGCGGCTGGTTCCTCCCCCTTATGAAGCTAGACTTCAAAGGCTGGACGCCCTCAGACCTGCAGCAATGAGACGGAATCACAACAAACTCCTTTAGTTTAGGCCTCAGAACACAGACGGAGGGAGACGTCTTTTTTTAGCACCTTAAAAGTTAGAAAAGGAGATCCTCCACTGTGAGCAGAAGAGGAAGCTTGTTCTGCATAAAACATAATGTCAGAGCTGATTTTTTTTTTCTTTTAACCCATGGAAAATCCCAAATATTCTTATCATTGCTGCGATCTTTTGACACCGTGTATCACAGCGTCCACCTCCATTCTCATCCCTCTGCATCACTTCCACCTCACTCCGCTGGATCCAATCCTACTTCTCACTTCATTCAACTAAAGACCTTTAAGTTCCAACCATTGACTGTACACAAGAACTGGACTTAGTGGCCCCTCCAAACAGGAAGTAGCTGTCATTCTGTTGCTCTGTTACTTTTTTTTGACATGTTGTTGATAATCTACTTTTTTTTCTTGTATTTCAAGTTATAAACTGATCAATCAGGTGACTTGGCTAAAAGTAGGTGGAGCCTGTTTGCCCTGCATCCGACATTCGATTCACAGATTTCTTGAAACCCACTTTCAAGTGGTAGGGGCGTGGCCTTCCAACAAGCTCACTGTTGATTGGTGAAAGTAGTTGCCATAGAAACGTACTCTCAGACCGGATGATGACGGAATGATGACGTCTGGCTCCAACGTGGTAGAGCGTGTAGTGCATAAAATGGAAAATGAATTGACTTTATTTTGTTGGAGCTGGAAGTGAACCAGTTTCTCTGAGATACAGTCAATGGCCTCAACCGTTCCTCGTCGCTTCTGGTGTACCTCAGGGTTCCGTCCTCTGCCCCCTTCTTTTCATCACCCGTCTGTTGGTCATATTTTCTGTATATTTAATATCAGTATTCACTGTTTCGCAGACGATACCCAACTCTATCTAGTAAACCTTCCCTCCTCTCCTCCTGTCTTTCTGAAGTTTGAAAACTGGTTAGTCTCATTTTCTTAAACTCGTTAGTGATAAAATAGATTTATTCATTGCCGACTCCTCATCCATCAAATCTAATATTAGAATTTTCACTGTCTCCCTCCCCTTGATAGTCTTACCCTAAATAAGTATTTTTTCCTGTTTTTATTAATTATTGTTGAACATAGAGCTACGTCATTTCTTATGCACAGATTAAAAGGGTTTTAAAGGTAAAGATGTCCTCTGCTGACTGTCATTATGGGATTAAAGGGGGAAAAGAGGCTCAGTAACAGCTGAACTTATCAGGCATTCAATGATCCGTTTTAGTTTCTTTAGATGAATCAACCGTTTTAACTGCAGAAGACGCGCTCAATATATGTCTGCATGGGACTTTTCTTCCTGACTTGCAGTAAAATGAATAAGCTGAGGTGAAAAATGGCTTGTAGGAGGAAACCTCGGATTCCTCGCTGAAATAGTGGCTCATTAGACATTAAGGAGACGTTTTGAGATTATCATTCTGCAGAAAACATTTGAAGTTTTAAAGAGATGTGGTTAGGAGCCAAGAGCTTTGCACTTTTTGCCGTTTTTAATTAAAAAGCAATAAAAAAGCATTGAAACCACTAACTGGTGGCAATAAAAATATATGCAAAAGAGGATAAAGTAACATTTGATGATTTCTCCAGTTTTTATTTGATGCTAACGTGAAATAAAGAGAGTTGGCATCTGTTTTAACTTTTATTTGGTTTAATCTCAGTTCTAGCTGCAGGTTTTTTTTACATAAAATGTTTTATATTAAAGACTCTCCATCAAAGTAGAGAGAATCCACTCCGAACGTTTGCTTTCACGAATCACTAAATGGTTACAAACATCCAAACCCCTCCGTCTGATGATGCATTCACTGCAGAGCTGCACGGTTCAACTTATCTGAGCTGCGTCTGCAAGCGAGCACTTGTCTTCCACCAAACATCAAGCTGGGGGGGGCTGAGATAAGCCTGTTCGGTCCCTCTGGAGCCTAGGAGGAGCTCTACAGTTCATGCAGTATCTGTGATCGAAGGACATTGCAGACATCAACAGTCTCATTTGCATGTATCCATAAACAGTCTCTTCCATTGTTATGCAGAGCGTCTGCCGGATGATTCACGCGCCGATACCAGTGCTTGGAAGGTCTGCGTGAGACTAGACACACGTTCTAATGATTCCTAATATCACCTAATTGTTTTAAGGCTTTATTGATAGACTCGTGCTGATTGATTTAAAAGGAAAAACAAGACTAACTTGAGTGAAACTGGAGGTTTTAATCTGAAACTAGGGGTTGAAATGGGAAAAAGTTTAATAGAGAACAAAATTCCATTAGGAACCTTCACTCTCCCCTTCTGCCGCCCTGGTCAGAGCTGCACATAACAAATTCATTTTATCTTTCAAAATGGCAGCTTTTTGGTGGTTTTATCTCCATAGCGCCCATTTAATATTGTGGTTGTCTGGGGGTGACGAACAGATCCAAGTCATTCTTAGAAGAATCTAAAAAAGTACATTTTTGGATTTCCATGGCAACAGAGCTCGTCACGCTAAAAATCTATACATTTTCAAATCCAACACTTTTCTATAAGTAGTTTCCCATAATCCTTAAGGGGGGGCGGGGGTGCATCAAATTCAATGGGAGGAGCTTAAATATGTATTTATTTTTTATTTATTTATTTATTTAAATTCAAGATGGCGTCTTCTTCCTGAGGTCACATGTCAGCAGAGCTTTGGTAGCCTTAACCTGATGTCATGGGTGTGAAATAAAGTGAAGTAAAAGGTTCTTTTTGCATGAAAATAGGAAAATTGCAAACTTTTACACTTTGCCACAAAATGGCCGCCGAGTCTCCTGTGGCCATCCCATAATAATTTCCAAACTTCCTTTTCGACACGTGTTCTCTGGTTTCATTGGTGCATTTTGAACTATGTTTTGGGTCTCATGAGAGATTTTGCCCCGTTCTCTTTTCCGATGGTTTCTGCCGCTATGATTTAATCCTGTTTTCTTGGGGGGAGGGGTCATTCAGTGTGTCAAAAATTCATTGTCACTGGGTGATAGGTGCTACCCCCGACTCGAGTGAGTTTGAGGATGTGGTGGGGGGAAAATCTCACTCAAAAGTGCAGGAAAAAAGAGGAAGAGTGAAAACGATCTGGTGCTTCCGTCAATTTCAGCTCCATTTCTATTCTCTACAATCAAAATGTAAAACTTTCACGGGATTTCACAGACTCCACAGGACATTTTTATTTGCTGCTGTAAATTCATGAGCCTGCCCGTCAGATCCTCCATTTATCATATCTTTTTTTTTTATTAGACTCAAAGCGTGTTTAAAATATAGCTTTAAAGTCAATGTCACGCTGCCCCGCGCTGCCAAAAGCTCAAGCATGTTCAGCTTTAGAAATGTCAAGAACACCAGCGCGTTCTCAGAAACCTCTTTTCATTTGCAGAAAGCGGCGTCTTGATCTGTGGAGCTCATTTGAAGTTAGAAGCAGAACATCCATTCAGAGGTTCAGACTCTGCAGCAGTCAGAGAGCTGAATTATAAAGGGCGAGAGGACGTCCTCCATCCTCTGACTTCGTGTTTGACTCCTGTCCTTTCAGGGAGATGAACAGACTGAACTTATGAAGAGGAAGAGATATCCTATCATTAATGGAACAATCTTCAACAGATCATGAAGATAGATGAAGTCCTTCCTGTTTAGGTTCATGATCGTGTAAAGTCCTACACAGATTGTGAGGTTAACCTCCTGCTAACCTCTGTTTTCGTTGATGAGGAGGAAAATTATCCAAAAACTCAACTGGAATTTCTTCAATTTACTAAAAGTTGAATCACTTTTGTACAGAGATCTCCGGTTCTCGGGCATGTGAAGACAAAAGACTCGTAGATACAAATCACTTTTATACCCTCAAGGTGGGCCTTATCTGTCTCCAAGCTAATGTTTACTACAAAAACCTTCATCTAATCTAAAAACATAAAAACATCCATTTTGTATATAAACTCCTCAACGTGTCAGAAAGTTATCAGTCCAGTTGGTCTTTCTTTCTCTTTTGACCTTAAAGCTGTGCCGGAGGGCTTGTTTTGCTGGCTTGTTTCATCCTTAGTTTTAAAGACGCACTAACAGATAAGACCCCCCTAGGCGACCGCCTAGGTCGCCTATGCCCAGGTCTGCCCTGCACGTAAGCAGTTACGGTGTATTAAAGGGAAAGAAGGTTGAAAGCTTAAAACAAGGGGATCCGGTTGAGGACTCACGGCTATTAATTTTTGAGCGCCATATCTTTTATCTTTAGCCAGATTCTCTTGATAAAAGAGCAGCTCTTTTCAAGATGGAGGCTTTGTTTTTTGTTGTATGGCTTGTCGCTACCTGATCTGTAACAGCTTCACAATCCATTCTCTGATTGCCTGAAAAAGAAGACATAGAAGGAGAGAACCGAGACTTTTACGAAATATACCTTAAGAAGGGACATTCTTGTCATAACCCCTCATCATAGATTCTTTAATTGGACTACAACTCGTCCTGACAATCCAAGTCCCAAAGATAAACAGATTTGGTGGTCTGTGGTTGAGATTGAGATTGTGTAGGATTACACCAAATACTGCAGGAATTACAGACGGTTTAACACTCTGAACCAAAACATTGCAGAAAGATCAATCATAATAATGAGAAAGAACTTTGTGATGTTTGCTGTAAATGTATGCTTTTCTTTAATGAACAAATGAATTCCAAAATAAAAGCCCTTGAAGTTGGTTTTAAATGTCACAGCAGCGCGACACCTGCAGGTTCAGAACCATGAAAGGAGAAGGAAGACAAAAACAAATATATTTACAGCATTTATTGGCTAAATATGAAACATAGAATAAGAACAATACAGATTTGGCTTCTCCAAATGACTCTAAAATTGATTAAAATAAAACATTTCAAATAAAGAAAAAAGTAAAATGAACATTATATTCAACATAAACTTCCTGAAAACTTAATGTTGTTTAATACTTTAACACTTGAACACAAAATCTTTAATGCACTGTCATTTTTAAACCGTTGACACGATTTAAACCGTTGACGAGCCGCTTTTCTCCTTCAGAATCTACTGGAATTACATTGATCGTGTATTAAAAATGTAAAAAACTGTAAAATGTGAAGTTCTCCGTTATAAAAATCTTCCGCTTCAGGCCCATAAAGTGTATTTTCTGCAGCAAAAGCGTCAGAAAAGCTTCAGGATGCTTTTATTTTTCTCGTGTATTTAGCAGATTGACATTTACAGAGGCCATAAAGTCAGCGTAATCCATCGGAATAATCCCATATAAAATTCTGAAAACAGGGACTTCTCCCCAGCCCCGGTGTGCTCTACATCCCTAATAAACAGCGTTTACTGCTCCCTCTTACCGCACAAGTTAATTGCTTTTGGAGGTTTCGTTCTGCAGTTCAGCGCCGTTTGTTTTTAAATAATTTATTCATGTGGAAAAATATCAATCTCTGCCGGCCGTCCTCGCTGGTATTTAGCTGTCGATTGTGGAGGTGGAGGGTAAGCAGCAGCAGGAATTCAGTCTCACTGAGTCGCTGTCTCATTACTGCTATTAAGAAACTCCTGGTAAAATCAATGCCGCTGCCATGGGAAATGCCTCACCATCATATTCATGTAGATGAATAACTTATAGCTTTGTGAAAGGAGCGATGTAAATGCTGCAAGCGTGAATCGTTAATGATTTTTTTTATTTGTTAGAGAAACAGCTCGTCTGGAGCAGAAAACGTCTTTTTATCGGAGATCCCAGAAGACTCTCGCCAGGATTTTTGAAGACATGGGTGAAACGGCGGTCAGGGTCAGTGGGAGCCGGGCTGCTGGGACATCGTCTGCTGGGTGGACATCTCTGGAAAATCTCCTGCAAAAATAGGCAAAGAAATGCGTGGAAAATTCTCAATATTTTCTTTAAATAAGCAGTCTTCGAACGAGGCAAAAAAACTGTCACTTTTTTTTCAAATTAAGATTTTATTTTATTTAAAAAAAAAACATACTTGATGTGGTTTTTCTTTCAAGACTGAAAATAAGATGTTGAGAGATCTTTATGTTGTCTGCGGATTTACCTTATTTTCTGGAGTACAAGTCACTTTTTTGTCATAGTTTAGCCAGGGGTCTGACTTGTACTCAGGAGCTTCTTATTTGCATTTTTTTTTGGCATAAATAGGCTCATATATTTATTTTCCCAGTGAACACCCCGGTTGTCCTCTGGTGGTTGTTTCCTCTAACAACCACTAGTATTCACTAGACTGACAGTGGCAGAAGAAGTGTCGTCCAAAACAAACATGGAAGAGAAACTGATTGTTCTCCTGTTAAACTTTGATATTTTCCTAATACACATCAAAAGATTGGTATTCCTGTTTTTATTTATTTATTTCTAGCTACGCTGGACTTGGCTTTTTCTCCAAAAAGTGTAACTTATACTCCAGAGCGATTTATACATCGTTTCCTTCTTCCTGATTAGATATTTTTTGCTCTTTCGACTTGTACTTTGGTGCGATTTATACTCCAGAAAGTACGGTGAGATTAAACTAAGAATAAACGCCTGCTTCACACTTCCATGTTTTTAAGCGTCCACTATGACCTGTCATGTGTGTTCATGACAAAACAATGCAACAACATTTCCTTTACTCGGGTTCATAGAGCGGACTACGATCTCATGGATCCGCTTGGATCCAGTCACTGACCGCGTCGTTTTTGCTCTTTAACCTAGAAATCAAACATGTTTGAAATGTATGGAAGATCTAAATGATGAGCTGTGATTCCTGCGGTTAAAATCAACATGGTTTAACACTCTGGGATTTTAATTACAGTGCATTGTCGTGAATGAAACTCCCTCAGGAACTATGAACCATTTAAAGCGGTGCTTCATGTCGTCTCCTCTTTCCCAGACTGCGTCTGAATTTAAAACCATTTTCTGTTGCTCTGCTGCAGCCAGAGTAAGCTGGCAGACTGAAAACAAGGGTCAGGCTTAGACTTGTTGGAGAAAGGCTCATACTCGATCTCCAATCTGTGAGCTGAGGAGCCAGAGGAATAAACTGGGATGGATGGTTGAATTTAATTCCGTTGTGTTTGCTGCTTCTGAATTTCCTTGTGTTTCTCGCTGCCACAGAAACAACGATCAAGGCTGTCGAGTTCAGAAAAAAGGGAAAAGGTTTGACTCACAAAGCTGCGCTGCTTGGAGGTTTCAAGCTGCGCTGCTTAGCGATTGTTTGCTTGTTGACAGGACACGTACGTGTTTTTATAGCAGCACACATTCACCCCCCTCATTTTATGTAGACTGTTTTTGGAAACCTTAAAGCTGGATTTAGCTGAAGTCTGCCAATAATCATCATTACCCCTGAAGTAGAATCCACTAAAAATGGAACAAATCCTCATTGTACTCCTAATGTCTTCATTTAAAGCTCTTACGTTTCCATTTTATCGCTGGTTTTAGCAAATATTCCTAATGTTAAATAAGCCAGTCACAGGAGCAGCGTTCCCACATCATTAAGCTTCACATTTAGCTATTTTAATTCACTTGAAATGCTGCGTGTGTCACTGGCGCGTGCCAAGAATACAAAGTTGGAGCTCCGCTGTGTGAGGAAGACAGTACCTCCAGAGGAATCTTTAATAAAACATACACAAACCGCTGCAGCCGGCGGAGAGAGACAAACTTCACACCTGAAGGAAGTGAAAAACTCCACTATTTGTTCATCTCCTTAAAGTGTTCACACACTTAACCTGCACAGGTCTGTGCGCCCTCCTTAAATCATGCAAGTGCTGTGTAAAGTTGTCTGTCAAAATACCTGAACACAGAGAGAGAATAAAAAGCAAAATTTAGATTGAAGAAAAAAAACAAATGTTTACAAGAGGAGCACAGTAGTGGAGGAATGATGGTATGGGTTTGACAATTACAGCATCCAGAAAAACTGTTGGTCTAGATCAGGGGTCGGCAACCTTTAACAGAAAAAGAGCCACTTGGGCTCGTTTTCTACTAATCAAGACCTAGACGGAGCCGATTTACTTTAGCCTTTAAGACATTTGAATTTGCATTCATTACCTTCTCTTTTTTTTTTTTTAAATATGACTTATTTCCATTTTTGGGACAAAAAAAGCAAAAATACAAAAAGAAACTAGCATCTGTCAAAATGTAATTTTTTTTAACAATTTTACCTTTTTACTTTTGTGGATCCAAAATTTGCTAAAACAGCTAGCTCATTGCTTAATTACTAGCTAAGCTGCAAAATAGCCTAAAATTCCTCAGTAAACTAAATTAGTCAAAAACGTTAGCATGTTGCTAAAATACAAGCTAAACTCCAAATTAACATAAAAAACTCAGTAGAGGCCAAACTAGCCCCAAAAAAGCTAGTTTGTAGCTACAAGCCAAACTCCAAAATAGCCTAAAATGTCTTGGTAAACTAAATTAGTCAAAAACGTTAGCATGTTTCCAAAAATATTAGGCAAACTTCCATTTTTTTTTTTAAATCACTATAAAATATAAAAACACATCCCATGAATTTATTTAAAGGTTTGCCACTAATCTACTTAAAATGTTGAAATTTGAAGACTTTTTGATTCATTTTCTTTTAGGACATATTTTGGCTATATTTCAAAAACTACAAAGTTTATAAATACCAAAACTACAAGCAGTAATGTCCTCAACGAGCTGAAAGTTTTGAGATTGCTGAAAGTTGGATTATAAATAATGCTAATCAAGTAAACCTTACTTTGAAAAAATGCTAAATAATTGTATTTTTCTTCAGCCGGAGAGCCGGCATGGCGAGATAAAAGAGCCACATTTGGCTCTGGAGCCGCAGGTTGCAGACCCCTGGCCTACAGGAACCAGCTCCTGTAAGAACCCTAATGGTTCCGTTCAACTCTGGACAGAGTCGGTAGAACATAAACTTACTTTACGCAGTAGCGGTCTGAGCATTGCAGTCTTTCACCGCCAAAACTATCCTGGTTGATACGAACTATTTCATGTTTCTAACACCAGCTACTGCCTGCAGCCTGAAGAAGTTAGCTTTTGGTAGCGCGAGCTTTGACTATCCAATCAGAGGCGGTTATGTCATCATCCACCTTTCATGAAACTACAAAGACTAACTCAAATTCCGATTGGTTGAATCATTGTCAATGGGTTTAATCCATAAATGGCTATGGTTTAATCAGCAGTGTTTGTATGGAAAGACTGTATGAGCGTAAGACAGACTTTCATGAACGAAGCAACAAGTCAGAGCTAAAATCTGATTGGTTAGAAACTCTCGTGTGAAAAAAAATGTGACAGCAGAGCAGCCGAGGCGTAGGGCAGTGAGAGAAGTTGACAGAACAGTTGGAGAGATCGATAATAGCATATTTAAATATAAATAATGTATGTATATATAGAAGCTTCTTTTGGGATAATTTTAGGGCTTCACTGAAGGCTTTGCGGGCCCTGATGTTGCGTCACCGCTTTTATGTCTTCAACTCTTATTTATAGATGCAGTTCTTCTTCTTCGACTCAAAACTGCGATCTTTCAGTGCTATCCCCATATGCTGAATTTGGAATGGATGTAAAACAGACAGTTTTCTCTTTTCTTCTCTGCTCTGAGACCATGACATCATCTGCAGAGAAGATGTTCTCCAAAGAAATGTCAGAGTTACAGATGAAACTCGGTCAAAACACCGTCCTGCAGCTGTTAGGGACATTGTTGAGAATAACCAGGACATAAATCTCTAGGAACAGAACAATGTTGTACAGAAATCCCGTCCCTAAGATCAGATCAAATACTCGTTGAAAATGGTTTATTGGAGTGAAATTGCTGCTACATATAATCCCTGGTCAGATGACTTCTGACGTCACCTACTGGTCTCTGACCATCTGAAATGAAGCCTGAAGTGGGCGGGGCACCACGTTTGTTTTGCCCAACTCAGCATTTAGAATTGAATTAATGCTTATTATCTCACAGAGGATACCTTCACCTAATGTTGAAGTTGGTTTCAGAACCACCCAAACAGGATCAGACAGACTCTAGAAACATGCACAGACAGTTTGAGGCCGAATCTGTGCTTAGAATCCGTGTAAATGGGTAAAAGAGGAGGACGACAGAGAAAAGGGTTTTTGGATGGGACAAAGTTCTGCCAATCAAAAACCACAGCCCCTAAATATGCATGTAGGGTTGTTAGTAATGACTGGAGATAATAGAAACTATTGACCTTAAAGAACGGAATTGACCAAAATCTGCTCCATGAAATCCAGTTATTTATAGCTGAAGAAAACCACAAAGAATCTCGCATTTGCAGTCAGATAACAAGAAAACATTGCAGTTAGATAGAAAGAGAAAACAGAAGACTGTAGAAAAGACGAGACAGGCAAGAGAGCCCAGAAACATTTGTAGGCCTGCGGACGGTACTTTCTTCACATGCTCCGTCCCTCCTGAACAGATCCTGTTTATTCTGGCGTCCTTTTATCTGGCGGTTTGTCTGTACTTCTCCACCTCCTGGAGGTTTCCTCTTCCAAGAGCTGGGTCGGAGTGTTCCTGGATCATAAAGTCCCAGGTCGCGTGTCCTCAGGTGTCATACCAGGTTTGCCAGACGGGAAAGGATTGGTTGCTCAACACTAACAGAACATAGGGTTCTGGTGTTAGCAACAAAATGATCATATTTGGGCAAAATAGATGCAGAAAGTTGACGAGACGCAGTTCATGGATAAAGTCAAAAATGTAAAGATTGTTATTCTTAAGCTACGTTCACACCAGACACGTCTTCAGCCTGCATTAAGCAAATGGTGTTCCTGCTGGAAAAGCAGAGAGAGGCTTCTTTCTTCTTCTAGTTCTTATGACTAGTTCATGTCTCACCAATGAACCTACAGTCGGAAGAGCTTTGATGTGACATTTCAAAATGGTGTAAATGGTGTAAATCTGGTAAAACAGACAGTAAAATCTGTCCGACACAAGAGGCCTTCAGCTCTGATCCGTTAGCTCAGCTGCAGCTGTGTGAAGGGTGGAGGCTTCACAAACCCTGTTTTGTCTTGCTAGCTATTTGCTAGGATTTTAAATGTGAAGTTTGTATTTACAGTTGTAGTTTGTTAGCACTGTGTATTTATGCAGCAAAAGCCAAACTTTTCTCAGTACGCTGACGATACCTGAACCCACCCAGCAGTGCTCTTGTCTCTGAGTGATTAATGGACCCTCATTGCTCCTCACACTCTCACGCTCTCCAGCTCCTGATTGATGGGCTTGTAGGCCTGACAGATAGACAGATGTGCCACGGTGGAGCGTCCCAGCAGGGAGTGACACCTCTGTTCGCCACCATCGGAGGGTAATTCCTACCCGAGTGGGGCGACGGAGGGTAACCTACAAACACGGCTGTAGAGCTTTCAGAGCTTTAGTTTCAGTGAAAAAATTACATTTAGAGGGAACAGAAAACAATCAGAGCAAAGAGGCACGTTTATGCATCCTCTGAGACGTGCTGTCAAATACAAAGCATACGAGTGAAATCGTGCCTCGGGCCTTCCTGGTGACTCAGCTGGAAACATGAATCATGTTTAAAAACATTTGTTTGTTTTTAGAACTCAGATTGACCAAAATGTGACTCCTAAACTACTTTGGAAAGTGTATTCAAGCAGATAGCAACAACAACAAAATATCCCACAGAACTTGGAGCTGGAGGCTCAAAAACCACTTTAAACATCTATAAAGCATCCAGGCAGACGGCCACCCTTTAAGACACAATCTGAAGGCAAATTAAACAGAAGAAAGCGGCTAAAAGCCAAAGTAAGGTAGTAATATTGCATTTGATGGGGACCGCTTCCTGTTCGTCTACTTTGTTTTTCCCTGAAGGAAAGGACGTTTGTGGCCATAAAGACTGCAGAAACAAACAGAGAAACAAGTTTATAAAAATGTAAATGTCAGAAAGTTTAGAAAAGAGTGGAAAGTTTGGGAGGAACTGAATATTTGAATACACAAAAAAGTACATTTGACTCCATGAACAAAGTTCCCGTGTTCTTCTGTGCATGTTTCTTAGAACGACTAAAGCTTTGCCAAAATCTGAGATTTCATCTCACCAATGAAAACGGTGTTTTCAACATGTTCTCCTGGCGTTTTTCTGATGATGGAGTCCGTTAAACTGAACAGATTGAAGACCAATCGATGCTCTGTTTGTCCGCGTGTATCACATCAAAGCCTCTCTTGGGAGGTTGGAAACCATCAACTTATGGAGGAAATCGTGAAAATTGACCCGATCAGGTGAATATTCCACCACAAAGCAGCACCTGGACATTCAGCAGAAGCTGAGTCTGCTTGCGCCTAAACAAGAATCAGGAGCTTCCAAGCCAAAGGCACACTCCTGGACCGGACCAAAACAATCTGCTGAAGGTGCGAAAAGCAGAACCTGTTGTCATGGGAACTTGCATTCCTCCCCTCTCCATCATCCTTTTCCTAGATTTCTTTATGTCTCTCTAAAAAAATTAGGCTTACAATGAATGGCACTTCCACGTAGTTCTTATCAAAACTCTTTAACTTGTTGATTAAAGTATTTCCAACTAATGGTGACGCAGAGAAAAGTAGCTTTGCAGTGATATGCAACACTTGACAGTAGCATAGTACATAAAGCAGCTCAGTGTGACTCGGTAAAGTGAGTAAAGTGTTGCATGTCACCATCAGAACCTTTGGAATTACAATAGAGTGACTGTGGTTCAAATAGTGTTTGTTATTTTGCTGTTGCTGATGATAGCTCTGGTGTTAAAGCGGTAAAGTCATTTGTATGACAGCCAGCAGTCAGGACTGCTATCATGGTGTTGCTCTATCAATGCTTAAGCTTTGAGCATGTAAACAGAAAGCTCTCAGCTGAAGGTAACAGGCAGGTTTGCTTTGCAGCACAGGTCCTGCTCACACCTCGAGCTACATACACACAGGACGTGTGGTGCTTTAAGAACATGCTGGTTTTAGCAAGTGAAGCTTAGCACAATTTCAATCTTCTTCTTCTTTTCCTTTGGGCTTTTCCCTTCAGGGGTCTCCACAGAGAATCAGTTTCCTCCATCTAAGCCTGTCTTCAGCATCCTCCACTCTAACACCAGCCACCTTCATGTCTTCATTCACTGCATCCATAAACCTCCTCTTTGGTCTTCCTCTAGACCTCTTTCCTGCAGCTCTAGACTCAGCATCCTTCTACCAATATATTCACTGTCTCTCCTCTGAACATGTCCAAACCATCTCAGTCTGGCCTCTCTGACTTTATCTCCAAAACCTCTAACATGTGCTGTCCCTCTGATGTATTCATTCCTGATCCTATCCATCCTGGTCACTCCCAAAGAGAACCTCAGCATCTTCATCTCTGCTACCTCCAGCTCTGCTTCCTGTCTTTTCTTCAGTCCCACTGTTTCATGGCTGTTCTCAGTAAAAATCACAAAATCGTCTTCAACCATCACAGTCCATGGAGATTCCTGTCTAAATGGAAAATAAAACGACATTTTTGTGCAACTCAAAATGTTAACTGTACTTTTATTCGTCTATGCACATTACTAACATGAAATATAGACACAATAGATCAAAGTATATCAGCTGATTCTGATATTTTCTACAGGTTGTTTAGTAGAATTACTTTAAAAAATATAGGTGTTTAGGTGTGCTATCCCCAAAATTTAAAGTGGCCCCCCAGCGGCCACCCCCAGGAAAAATTTCTGGAGGCGCCACTGAATCATAGCAGAAGTAACAAAATGTAAATAGTTAAAGTAAATGAACCAATGCTACAAAACCATCATTTACTCAAATTGTTTTTTTTCTTCAAACCCAAACAGCCACAATGGAGGAGGGAAAGAGCTGCATGTGGCTCCAGAGCCTCAGGTTGGAGATCTCTGATCTA
>NC_050513.1:277577-293900 GCF_002922805.2 Oryzias melastigma
GGCTCCTGATTGGCCGGTTTAAAGACCGGCTCCTGATTGGCCGGTTTAAAGCCGGCTCCTGATTGGCCGGTTTAAAGCCGGCTCCTGATCGGCCGGTTTAAAGCCGGCTCCTTATTGGTCCATTTAAAGACGGCTCCTGATTGGCCGGTTTATAGCTCGCTCCTGATTGGTCGGTTTAAAGCCGGCTCCTGATTGGTCGGTTTAAAGCCGGCTCCTGATTGGTCGGTTTAAAGCTGGCTCCTGATTGGTCGGTTTAAAGCCGGCTCCTGATTGGTCCGTTTAAAGCTGGCTCCTGATTGGCCGGTTTAAAGCCGGTTCCCGATTGGTCCGTTTAAAGCCGGCTCCTGATTGGCCGGTTTAAAGCCGGTGTAAGTAGCAGATGTGCTCGGCCTTTCAGATCGGCTTGGGGGCTGGCGCATAGATGACGTGTAAGATTGTGATTGGTCAGGACCAGTAGACCACTGTCACATGACACGGGGAATGACTCACTTCCACCATAACAATGTACGTATTCTTCCCGAGTAAAAAATCAAGGAGGTCTGAACATATACGTTAAGAATCACAAAAGGAGAAGGAATATTTGCAATCAGCCGCAAAAACCTTGACAAAGAAATAATCTGATCGAAAGGAATCATCACAGGATAATGATCGTTATTTTAATAAAGAGACATCAGGCTGGGAAGCATGACGTTGGAGCTAAAGTGGGTGCTATCGAGTAGCATGCTGGCTTGTTGTTGGTCGCACATTTAAAAAAAGAAAGTAGTTATTCCCACGTTTTTTTTCTAAATACATCCTGCCAATGTTGAACTTCTTTCTGGTCCCATGGACCGGATTAAGTCCCGCTAGAATATGCAGCGCTCACTTTCTGCTCCGTTACACAAACACTGAGGAGAGCAGACGTTAGTAAAGGAGCTGTCAATGCCAAAATAATAAATAATACCCCGAGCAGATCTTAACACTTTTTTCCTTTCTTTTTAAAAAAATAAACTTTATTGTAAACATCAGTTCCAGTACAGAAAAACTGCAAATTAGCCAACTCGTTTGTTACAGTTGTGTGACGTCATCACTAGTCGCAGGCCCCCGAGCCGATCTGACAGGCCGAGCACATCTGCTACCTACACCGGCTCCTGATTGGCTGGTTTAAAGCTTAGCCCTGATTGGTCGGTTTAAAGCCGGCTCCTGATTGGCCGGCTCAAAGCCGGCTCCTGATTGGCCGGCTTAAAGCCCGCTCCTGATTGGCCGGTTTAAAGCCGGCTCCTGATTGGCCGGTTTAAAACCGGCTCCTGATTGGCCGGTTTAAAGCCGGCTCCTGATTGGCCGGTTTAAAGCTTAGCCCTGATTGGTCGGTTTAAAGCCGGTTTTAGATCGTGGGTGCATTCAGCAGCATTACATGCAGCACTAAGCCGGATCGCCGGTGCTTCCACAGGAAGCATCGCATTGCAGCACTAAGCCCAATCGCGGGTGCATTCAGGAGGAAGCATGACATTGCAGTGCTAAGCCCGATCGCGGGTGCATTCAGCAGCAAGCATGACATTGCAGTGCTAAGCCCGATCGCGGGTGCATTCAGCAGCAAGCATTTCATTGCAGCACTATGTCAGATTGTGGTTGCATTCAGCTGCAACCAAACTTCCTGTACTTGATCATTCCTCATAACATGTCTTCTTTCTAATTGGTATCTCCTTTAGGAAAGACCACCTGAGGCAAGTCTTTCCTAAAATTTTGGGGGGATCTCTTTTACTTGGCCCAAAGCATTCATCAGCAAGCAAGAGTTCTCCAGTCCAGAACCCAACTGCCAAAAGACTCTATTCATGCTTCTCAAATAACTTCACAATTAATCTTTCAGTTCCGCTTCGAGTCCTCTCCGTATTGAAATGATGTTCTTCAAAATGTCCAAGATCTTAACTTTCCATGCTTGATCAATTAGGCGTGTTGTGCATGTAGACTCCAAAACTTGTGTAGCCCAAAACACGCATATATGCAGGCTACATAGAAACACGTGACTTCCGATGAAAAGTCCAACCCTGATGTGAACACAGCATCACTACTGTTGAACTCCTGCCGCTCTGCAGGAACCATGTTCTAGAAAATGACACCGGTTTTTAGAGTTTGGCTAAAAATATAATTAAAAGACCACTAGGTACACTTTGAGAATAGATTATACTGGGGTCTCAAACTCAGTCTGGCTGAGGCTGGACTGTATGGGGTTCCATTTGTGCCAAAAATTTGTTTTTGCATCCTCTGTCTATGTCTTTGGTCCATTGTCTATGTCTTTGGTCCATTGTCTATGTCTTTGGTCCACTGTCTATGTCTTTGGTCCATTGTCTATGTCTTTGGTCCATTGTGTATGTGTTTGGTCCATAGTCTATGTCTTTGGTCCACTGTCTATGTCTTTGGTCCACTGTCTATGTCTTTGGTCCACTGTCTATGTCTTTGGTCCATAGTCTATGTCTTTGGTCCATAGTCTATGTCTTTGGTCCATTGTCTATGTCTTTGGTCCATTGTCTATGTCTTTGGTCCATTGTGTATGTGTTTGGTTTATTGTCTATGTCTATGTCTTTTATGATGACCAGATCCAACAACAATAGCAAACGCAAAGTTTTAAACATAAAGCTGAAACCTCACAAAGCAAAAAAAAGCTATCATGGAAGAAGCGTGGATATGCAGAAGATATTACTTGATAGTACATAGACATGAACAAATGTTCTATAAACTTGTTCAGTTGACATAGACAATGGACCAAAGACATATTTTTGGTACTAATGGAACCCCATACAGGACTAGCTGCACGTGTTGAGAAAATTAGGTGCAAATAGTCAAGAGCTATATACCCCACCATGATGGGTTGGTTCGTCTGCTCCACACACACCAATGTAAAAGTGCCATTTATACAAAACCTGCAGGTCTCACCAACATTGAACTTTCATATTAAGGCAGGAGCTGCAAAATATCAACTTGGGGGCTACGAATGGCCCAGGGGCCGCTAGTTTGAGACCCCTGGATTAAAAGATGCTAAATAATGGATAGGATTTTAAAAACTGTTGATTGTTTACATGATTTTATCTGGCCTGCCAAACAGGAATAAATTATTTTAATTACTCGTATTAATATTTTATTTTACTCATAATTCATGTTTATTGTTTTTGCTTTCCATTTGTTCTGTTAATACAATACAGAGTATAAACAAACAACTAATAAAATAAGGAATAGGCAGAAGCTTATGAATTTTATTCGATGCCTTTCCTTGAAAACCCAACAATGTTTCCTGCTGATCAGCGTGACAAAAAAATAGATACAATAAAAATAAAAACAACCATGTACAAAAGGATATAAGTAAATCAAATCCTTTTACATGAGTGTTTTGTAATCATTTGTACATTTATGTTTTAAACTATTTTTAAACTACAAAAGAGAAGTACTTAATTTTATTTCATCACTCAGTTCATTCCATAATTTTACCCAGAGAACTGAAACAGATCTCACCTTAACATTAGTTCAAACTTTAACCTGTTCAAAATAATAAAGATCTCTTAAATGATACTGACTAACTCGTAAAGTGCATAGTCTCTATACGATTCAGGTGTCTTCCCTCAGATGGGGCACTACCAATAAAACCATCTATATTCAGGCGGAGAAAGTTATTCTGCATTCATATATTGTTGTTTTTCCAAAATTCATGCGTCACTTTTCTGACATCACATGAACGTAGGCGATTGAGTTTTTTTTCCCTGAAAGATACCAAACCATTGCTGAAAATGGCACTAAACAAGAACAAAAAGCACAATTTAGAAATAAAAACTCAAAATGTTCTGTTTTGAAGTCATTTTCAATCTAGATTAAGGCATCTTTTTGCTACAAATCTGCTCCACGAGCAGGGCCGGACCTAGCCAGCCCCTATTGGGGGTACAAACAGAATATCAGGTGGGCAAGTTTAGGGATACAAAATGGTTCTGGTGTAAAATCCTCCCAAGCCTATAAAAAGCCCCAATCCGATAAAAATCCTGTTTTTAGAGTTTTTAACATGTCTGTGTGTCATTTTTCTTCTGAAAGAAAACAAATGTAATCAGAAATCATTTTGTTTTTGAATTTCCGAGTATTTCTCCTTCTCAATAAATCACACTTTTTGAATGAATGATCTTCTTTCCATCAACAGCTCTGCTGCACATGCACTAAACCCTCATCTGTTCCTAGTGTCTAGTTCAGGTTCTGGAGAAGAGAAGATGGTATCTTCACATTGACTGCAGTCAAATGAGCCGCCGTTCACATTTCTGTGGTCAAATCAGCATCACTGGATTTTTGGTGTGAGTTTCATCCAATACTTACGGTAGCAGGACTGAGAACGCTGGAAAATCTCCACCAGACTCCACGGAGCTTCTTGATGTGACCACGGAAATGTGAACGGCGGCTCATTTGACCGCAGTTGGAAAGGATTGTAAATCAATGAAAGAGCATTTTGATGTTAGCTTTGATTATTTTATCAAGAACTCTGAGAAACCAATGATTGAATGTATTGATCACAGTCAATAAACATTGGAGACTTAGCTAAAAGAGTCTTTGGTGAACTGGAAGGAGAAAGAATCAGGATTTTGGAGGAAGTTCTGTCCATGAAGATCTTCACTTCCTCGTCCAGCTGACATCCGGATCAAAAGTCTGTCTGCTTATCCGTCTCTTTTTGGTCTTTTTAAGAACATCTTATTTATTTATTTATTACTTTGAGTCATTTTTATTCATTTGCAATAGTTTCTATTTGGTTTATTTTTTGTCTTAAAATATATATTTATGTATTTTTGTTGCTTTTTATTTACTTATTTTAATGTTCTCTTTAGCCATTTATTATTTTAGTTTTTTTATATTTTTATTTTTTATTATGTGTATGTTGTCACTTTATTTAAGATTAGTTTATAAATACTAAACTATTTTAACTATTAAAACAGCCAACACACTTTCTTTGTAGCAGATGATAAAAAAAATCTCTTTTTGTCGTCATCAATGTACCAAACCAACAAGTTGCTACTGCAGAAACTCTTGATTCCTGTTTCAAAATTGTTTAAAAAAATCCATGGATGAGAAAATCTTTAGTGATAACAGAATTTATTTTCATCAGCAGGGAATTAGTTCAAATCCAGCATTTGAAATCCTGTTGTGTAGTTTTGGTATTTTGTTGAATCGTTTCTTGTTATTTTCACTAAATTACTCAATACACTATAAATATTAATCAACAATATCACGATAATCTTTATATTACATAATGTATTTTCTTTATAGATATGAGTTTGTGTTTTAGTATTAGGCTACATAGTAGTAAATCACTGGTGTAAAAATGAGGAAGATTTCAAATAATATGTGTTATTGTTTCCTTTAAAAATTAACAAGAATTTCAATTTTATTTATTTATCCGGGACAGTGGACATTAAATTAACCCAGCAGCTATTTTATATCTGTTGTCCAGGAACAAATGTTTAAAAAATATTATAAACAACATAATATTAAAGTTTATACTAAGGAGGTGAGGCAAATTAAGATTCAATGGAGTATGAAAGACAACCCCAACTTCCCACTATCCTCCTTCATCTCAGGGGCCTTTCCCCCCTGCAGCCGCCTGCTCTCACCGAGGAGTCACAGGCGAGTCATCTCAAACACAGCTAATGCTCCGGTACTGTTAGCTTAGCTGCTACAAACAGCGCTAGCTTTAGCAACCAGAAACCTGAACATTGTCAACTCTCGCTTTTTCCTCCAAACTACAACAAAGAGAGCAACAGATGAGGACAAGAAAGAGTTAAAATTTTGGGTAATCGAGTCATTTCAGCGACAAACGGCAGATAAAAACTTCTAAACAGTTCTGCTCAGCTTCGCTGCAGAGAACCGCGTGTCTCTGCCGCTGTGTGCGCGTGAGCGATTGAGTGAGAGAGGAGGACCCGAGTGAAGGGAGAGGCCACGCCCTCCTTTGCATCTACCAATCAGCACTAGCAGCTACTTTGAATGGGAGCCAGAGAGAGCAGAGAGCGCTGTGTTTTTCTTGTTTGGATGGCGTCACGTTTGGGGGGGGCAGTCCTGAAATTTGGGGGGGCATTGCCCCACCTTGCCCATGCCTAGATCCGGCCTTATCCACGAGTAAGAAAGTTTACCCCCCCTGCTCTGGAAGAAACTATTTCAAAACTCTGTTGATTTTTGACTTTAAACCAATGTAATCAAGTAATATTTTTGTTTTAACTAACAACATTTTAAACATACCGTATTAAATTTAAATCCAGACACATTTTGTTAAATTTGTCTTACATTTTTAAAATTGTCATTCCAAGTTTCTGTAGAAGCTTTTGAAGATTCCGATCTCGAGAAATAAGAATTTCTCTTGGATTAAAGCTTTTATTTTGAAATGTTTTATGATGGGTCGGGAGGGGGCAGATAACTAAAAAATATGTATTTCAAACAGTTTTATTGTTGTTATTACTATAATATTAATAAGAATATTAATTTGTGTTGATTATTTCTTTATTCCTCATAAAAATGAGACTTTAAGTTGCTCCAAAGTTGGGGGGTAAAGCCTTAGCCTTAGCCTCCCCCTGTAGCTCCGCCCCCGCACAGAAAGGGTTGGTTTGATCTCAGGACCCGTTAGTTCTGCAGTGAAGCTTCGGCGAGCGCTCTTCTGCTGCACCACATCAGTAAAAACCCCACAAACTGCAAACCCTCGTGAGAACAATCAAGCTGATGAAGTGGATGATGAAGAGATTTACCCTCCATGGGGGTGGGATTGATTCCACCACGGGGTTCTTTGCAGATTTGCATTTTTACGCTCAATGCAAATACAACCAAAACTGCATTAGTTTGATTTTAGTTCATAAAAATGTCACTGAATGTTTTGGCTCATTCCTGCAGCTTTGGGGCGGGTATGCTGCCCTGTGAGGGGGGAGGGGTCCCTGCATGCAGAAACTTCCATCTTGTGTTTTTAAATTTTCTTCTTCTAGCTTGTTTTTTTGCTGGGTCCACGTTTGACAGATGGGCTAATATGCTCTTAATGTTAAGCAAAAAGGAGCTCCTTCCCTTTTTGTTTCCAGGCTATTGCTTTATGTAAATTACGCTCTGTTTCCATCAGATGAATCACGACGCTGTCGGCGCCCGACTTCCAACCACACGGCAGTTTCAGGCTGAGCGTGTCTTCCGTGTTGAAGCCCACACGGGTTCAGAAAACCCTCCTGAACATGCCAGATGCGTCTCTGTTCTGCAGACTAAACACCTCTGCTTAACTTCGTGTTGTTTACGGATTTACGTCATTAAATATCCCATAAATGCATTTACACAGTATTCATAGATCTGGATGTGCTTTAACTTCAGTAATAAACGTAGAAACAGAAGAGAGGGGTTTGTAGTTCAGCAGCAAATAAAACTGGATAGTTGTGTTCTGAGGGACAGGAAGTCCTGCATGCTTTGAATGATGGGATCCACTGTTTTTGGTTTGATCTCAACTCTGAGTCTAAAGGTCTGTCAGGAAAATATCAAACGAACATAAAAGCATGAGAACGTTTAGTTATTAACTCTTTAGTCTGATGTGTAAGTCTTGGAGTGACGGAGCAGATCAGCTCTATCAGATTTCTACAAGGCTTTGAGAAATCCTTTTTTGTTCTGAACGTAAGTCGTATATAAACACAAAGTATTTTCTGTCCAGTAGAAAAGATGAGAGAATATGCAGTCAGTAAGTAGCCAGTACTCACAAAACACTTACCACACACATATTTGCAGCTGGTGGCCGTATGAACCTCAAGAGAAGTAGCCACACCTGTGCTCACCTTAACATGCAGCTGCTCTTCTCTATAGCCGCGGTTACACGTGCAAAATGTCTTTAATCGAATCAAAGATGGGATTAGAATAGAACTGGGTACATGGACTGAAAAACTTTAACTGACTGTAACAAAGGTTTACACCATGTTTGATCAAAATCAATGACTTTGACGTGCGCAGAAGTATCTAAAATACCGGAAACATCTGTAGAAGAAGAACTGGAAGAGTTCTATTATAAGCCTGTAAAGCTACAGCATAACGAGAGGGTCTTCTCAGCACGTTTTATGATTATTTTTAAGTGACTGTCAGCACATCATTTTCTACAGATCCAGAATAAGGGTTAGGCCCAATCTGAATTCTCCCCCCCCCATTTGAGGGGGCATTTTTAGTGAAAGTGTGTCCGGGATATTTATTTTTAAAATTTCACCCTCCAAGCGGATACAAAGTCCTTCATTGCGATCTCCGCATTGCAGAGAAGTGCTTTGAGCTCTGAAGCACGGACGTTTACATTTAAATTTAAGTAATGACTTTTTGTTGTAGCATGATCTTTCAAGGTTATGAAACCAATGTTGTTATGGATATTCAAGCGCTGGAAGGTCTGTGCTAACGCTAGCGGACTGGCAATTATTGAAAGTGATGTCTAAATTATGAGACTCTATTATTTCATAACGCTCCATTTGGAGGGCTCAATGAAGGGGGAGGGAGAAGGGAAGAATTTGGATTGGGCCTTAGACCAGGTTCACCAGCGCACACAGCATCCGCTCTGTCCTGCAATTCACACCAAACGTGCATTTTACCCCTGTGTCTGAGATTGTTGGATCTGGAGTTAGGGGTTACATCAAACTTTTGAGTTGTTTTATTTACATTTTTAAATTATGATTTTTTAAAATTTATATATGAAATGAGTGGTGCGTCAAACTGTTAAAAAAAAAGAAAAAAGAAAAAAGAATGACACAAAAGAATTAACACAATCCCTGGGATTTGGTACCCCCGCCTGCAGGTGGCATCCTAGGCGACCGCCTAGGTCACCTATGCCCAGAGCTGGCCCTGCATACGCAGTAACAAAGCATCTTTACCTGTTCACAAACAAAAAAACTATGAGTCCGACTGCTCATGCAGAGCAGCCAGCTGGTTCTGTTCATGCTCCACAGCCTCCTCTGGAGAACCACACCCCTATGGCTGACGTAAAAGTCAGCACAGTAATGACGCACAATCAGATGAAATCGTTTATATGCACCACAATCTGACCAATAATCGGTATTAGAAACCTATCTCTAATCGGGTCAGAGTATTCTGAATCTTGTGTTTACATAACACTTCTCTTCTGATCAGGAGTTTAGTCTGATTGTGTCCATGACCCTCCAGACAACCCAAAAGCCCACAGAGCCCACATGGGAGCGTATGACGAAGGCAAGGCAGACGAAGGTTTAAGAAGGCTGCTGTGTTAAATGTCTTTGTCCAATAATGCTAACAAAGAAGTCAAGACAGCAAAAACAGAGTCTTGAAGTATGATCACCCTTTCTTTCAAGATTTTTTTTGTATTTTTATTAGGGCTGTCAGATTTGTCCCGTTAATTATGCGTTAACTTGACATGTGAAGGACACTGACAATTTTTTTGACGCATTAATCGCGGATTTTCTCATACGTGCCTTTCCACACCGCGCGGGCGTCCCCCCTTTAACTCACCGGCTGCTCTCACTAGATCACGGGCGGGTCTCCAACCTCCGAGCTGCGAGCTAAAACCGGCCGGCGCTAGGACCTGGAGAGCTCCTGCACCCTAACCCGGCTCCGGTTCACGTGGTCCAGTACTACGTCTGGTGGTACCGGCTCGCGTCCGGCGCCGCGTCCCGAGAGCTGCGCACCCCCGACGTTCCGAACAGCAAGCGCACCGGGGGACGTTTTAAATGTTCTGGAGGTTTAAGCGTGATCCAGCCCCAGCATAGCGGTCTGTCTGCCGGCATATTCATGGCGTGAGCTCCGCTGGACACGTCGCTGCATCGAGCTGCAGCCAGAGAACGCGGCGGCAGTAACAGACTGTCAAACTGTCCACAGTGTATCCCGCTTTTCTCAGTCTTTAATGTTTTAAAAAACAAAAGTTCACTGGAAATGATAAATCTCTATTTCATTTATTACTGTAGTTCAACAGAGGAGGAAAAGATTTGGTCCTGACAAAAAATGAACATGAAAGTGTTATGGAAATGTTATTTTTGATGTTTTTTATTTTATTTTACTGAACATCGATTGAAGTTTTGAATTTAAAATGCCCTTCACTTGAACTTGGGCTTTTGTTAGGCATTTTATGTTACAGCCTTTTATTGTTAAGAAAGTTTATCTCAATACAATGTTACAAAATAAAGTATTTCTGATGAAAACTATTAATTTTGCCATTCTTGTTTTCATAATTAATGTAGAAACACTAAATTCAACGAAGCACATATTTTTTTTCCTAAAAAAAGGCCACATATTAGTTTGCGATTAATCGCGAGTTAACTCAGGACAAAATGCGAGTAATCGCGATGAAAAATTTTAATCGCCTGACAGCTCTAATTTTTATTTGTTTTGCTTTTTTTGAAAAAGTACAGGTATACAAACACAACTAGAAAAAAATGACTACATTTATTTCTCTATACTTTTAGGAGTTTTTTTCAGCTTTTTTTGCTTATTATTTTATTTCAAACCAATGATCTAAACACATTATGTGCTTACAGTTCCATCATCTCACATTCACAGTAGTAAAACAAAGTTTACTAACATTATTTTTGTGGATCCACTTGTCCGTCATTCAAGAGGACTCCAGGAACTTTAGCCCAAATGTGGTTGAGCTTATCTTTTTGATTTTTTTTTAAGTTTTAAAAATGTCATGTTTTGTATTGAAGCAGTTCTCTAATGTTGCTAGGATTTCCTTTTTTAGTCGTGAAAAAGTTTCTCAATAGTGTCTCAGTGACAAGAATAGTTTTCTTCAAATAAGACCATTTTTCTTTCCTCATTGACAGATTGTTTTGCTAATTTAAGAAAATCTGACACCTGGGTTAGAATTTTTGAGGTATTTCTTAGCAGCCTGTCTGTACGGTGAATGAAGGCTTCAGCCGGAACCAGTTTCTGTGTTGTGGCCTGAAACCAGAAACATTAAAACAGACCATTTTGTAAACATTTCTCTTACCTCTGTGCATTCTCTTTATGATTATTCGAGTTGAGCTGCCAACAACAAAAGAAAAAGAAAGAAAGAAGGTTTTTCTATTTAAATATGATAAATAGAAAGAAAAAAAACATTTTTGAGTCAAAGTTCTGATAAAAGTAAAAACTTTTCTCTCTTTTTTATCCTCTAACGTCACTTAGACCTTTTGTGAAAATGTCTTCTAAAGCTGGTCAGAACCAGCCTTCCATCCTCTGTGCTGTTATTGCCTTTATTTAAAAAGGCTTTTTCATGCGTCGTGCATCGATCTGCACGAGCACAGCCCTGCTCGGCGCGGCGCTCAGACGGGGAGGCAGAGCGGCTGCAGCGCCGTGTCACTGCAGTGAAAGCTGCGGTTTCTGAAGGGGAGGCAGAGCCATAAATCATATGTCTTCTAATGGCAGCTCCAAATGAGGCCTCTCATCAGAGCAGACAAGTGCCGTGCTTTGTGTGCTACTTCAGGCTGCACTGTAGCATCTGTGCGCTCTCCAGCAAATGTGCGGGAGCCGCACGCCGCCCTCGTATCCATTAGGAGTAGTCTACTGAGCCCTAACAGTTCAATTTACTGCAATTTACGCCTTATCTGAGAAGTTGGCTGAGACAAACAATCAGGAGGTGAGCATTTTCAGTCTGAGACGTTCTCTGCTCTTTTATGGTCGGGGTATTTAAATGACATTAGTTATGACAGAGAAAAACATTCTCTCGGTTTAAGGTCCTTTTAATTTGATTGATTTCTACTTTTTGTTGTTTAGTGGATTTGTTTGCTGCACTTTGGTGTTTTTCCATCTTTTTCTTAGACTTTTCATTTGCATAACATTTAAAAAAAAGAACTTTTGATGTTTTCCATCATTTAAAGCCTTAGGCTCCGCCCACATCAGGCATGTGACGCACGTTTAACGTACGGTGTTCACACTGGCCTGTCTCTACCCAGTACTAGCACGTGTCCACACTAGAGAGAGGTTTGGTATTAATCTGGTTTAATCACTACTTCCTCCAAATATATGAAAAACTCAACGTCATAGAACTCCAATCAAAAATAGCAATTATTCATTTTTCCTCCATTATTAGTTTTGGAACAGTCGGTACTTCTATAAATTCTAAAAGACACCATCTTTACATCACGACCAAATCAACACATTCCTCACATATTGAGTTTTGGTTAAATCCACTCCACGCCACTTTTTGATGTTTTGGGTGTTCCCAACTCCTGTTTTTTTTTTGACGTGCTCGCTGTCCCCATTAGATCATGGGTCCTCAACCTCCAGGCTGCAAACCGGAACTGGTCCAGTACCAGGACATGGAGCGTACCGGTCCCCAAACCTGGTCCCGGTACGCCAATGCTAGGTTCACACTGGGCCGCGGGGTGGCGTCCACTCTTGTTATCCTACGGCGTGGTCAACACCAGACGTGGAGTGCCGCGGTCCTCCGCCGAAGGCTCGAGCCGCGAACGATCCGCGTCAATTCTGGCAGGAAGTTACATAAACATACATGAGAAAATCTGGTATATTTTCAAAATATAATCAATGTTTCACAATAAAACACCACAATTGACTAATGTGATCATGTTTTTGTATCTAAGCAGACTGTAGAGATGGAAATAAATATTCATTCACAACACACACATACTGAACTGGTACCAGACGCGCTACTGGACCTGAACCACTACCGGGTAGGGTACTAGTACTAGACCCGTCCCAAGGGTTTCGCACCCCTGATTTTACAAACGAGGGGTCCCTAACTAAGTGACGACTAGAGAGCGAGAATGTGTTCACCAAATTCAAGCTCCTGACTAGTCAAAGATCAACAGGTTCAACTTCCAGCGCACGGTCAGAGGCTTCACGTTTTGAACTAAGAGTCTGAAAACGGACTTAAAAACTCGCGTACGTACGCATGTTTGTGTACGGTTAGCACACATGAACATGTGTTGCTGAGGGGAGTGTGAACATATTTTAAGAGGACCGCAGGTGTCTTGTCTTGAGACCAACTTGGTCTTGCTTTACGGGTCCATTTTGTAATGGAAAGTCCAGCCTGGTCCAGTCCGGGTTGGTCCAGTCTAGGTTGGAATGCTCAGTGGAAACGAGGGTCCGTAACATCCACACAAACTACAATCTGATTGTCCAATTTGTAACACAAGGAGTGTGCACGTATCACATGAACAACACTAATGCGCTATGACTTTTGACAAAAATGTGTACGACTTTTGTGCTTTATTAGAGTTGTACAAGTGTTCACTAAAACCTGTTGCCCGCAGCATACCCGTAGAAAAAAATGGCCGTGATATTTCGTATAGGTCACGGAGTGCCCCAAAAAGTTTGACCATTTTTCCCCCACAGACGGCTGGTTTCCTCCTGTAAGGACAGAAAGCCACGCTAGACGTGATTCTAGGCGTCTAGTTTCAGTGTTAAGTCATCGTACAGACATGTTGACACGTCCTGCAATGATTTTTAGTTAGCATGGTGGGATGTTTAGAGTTTAAATCTCAGAAGACATGGAGGTGGCTGGTGTTAGAGTGGAGGATGCTGAAGACAGGCTTAGATGGAGGAAACTGATTCGCCGTTGGGCCCCCCTGAAGGGAAAAGAAGAAGAAATCTCAGAAAATTGACAAAGAATTTCCATTGAATCAACCAATTAGGAGCTTAACTTTAGCTCGTGTTCATGATGTTATCAGTGAGTCCAAAATCGGATCGCTCTCCGAACCTTCATATTTTATTATTTGTATGGAGACAGTAGTAAAAATGTTGTTATTCTCATTTTTTTCCCCTAGGACTATCAGTCATTTAAGTCATCAAAGGGGGTCACGGAGAGGTAGAAGTACCGCTGAAAGCGTCCTTCATTCAGACACAGCTCCTGCCGTCGATGGTGAAGCTCACGCACTGAATGAACCCAGACATGAAGACACGGTCACTCATGTTTTAGTAGAACTCTTCAAGATAAATAAACTCAACCTCTCATTGTAATCTGTGTCTTCCGTGGTGTTTTGACGGTAGCTCCTCCCACTCACAGCAGGTTTCTGAACACCTTGAATGCAGCGTTAGGTCTGAAGCACACAGATTCAGAATAAAAGGAAGCAGCACTTATGGACCAGAACCCGGTCAGGTCACGCGTGAAGAGGAGAAACTCAAACGGTTAAGGAGGACTCGTTTAAAGCCCCTCTGCAGATCCTAAGATGTTTCTGCTGCGATGGGTCACCGTCTCCTCATGAGAACTGTGAAGGGTTGGGCTTTTGTTCCGCCTGGCGAGCCCACAATGGGCTTTGAGCCGGGCTTGTATGGAGATAGGGGTTGAATGAACCAGAATGTAATTACTCTTGGAGTCTGCGCGACGATGGTAACGCAGCTTTGTTGGGCCGCACAATACCTGAGGAAGCTGACGGCAGGTCAGTCGCCTGTGTTCTGACATGATCTGTGCTCTCTCCACTGAAACGTCTGTATCTCCACCATCAGCAGTCAGCGTGTGGATGTGGAGGCAGAAATCTCTCAAGGTGCTTGAAACCTTTTAATAAATGACTAATTACAGAATTTAGCATCATCTCGCTCCAGCCATGGCTGTGTTTATGTTCCTCTTTTTGAGCCACAGATGAAGTAAAAGATTCATCCACTAATTAATGATGTGGGGTTGAGGTTCGTTCCATTAATTAAAATGTAAAATTGCATAAACAAGTGTGTGCGCCCCCATGCTTGTTAGACGCTGGAAAGGACAGACTATTATCTCATCAGGTGTCAGCTTTTCATTTCAAACACTTCAGACCTTTCTGCTCTTTATCCAATTAAAGAGGAAACATCCTGTCAGTGCACTTTTACTGTGAAAGAAACATCTGAGGAGGAAAAATGGGTTTGCTGCCATTAATTACAACAGATATTAATCATTTTAGTCCTCCGTAACTATAGAGCTTAAACTTGATCAAAAAGGCTTTTTTATATAGTAGTTGTTTTATGTAATGTAATTGTGATGATGCTAGACTTGGATTAGCTTTATTTGAATTATTTCGTTTTATTAGTGTTAAGTAAAGCAGCAGATCATATTAGTTTCTATAGATCTGGGAGGTTCACAATTTTACACACAAAATTACAAATTCAAAAATATAAACAAGCTTTAAAATGATTAGTTGCTTGTCAGTACAGATTAAGGGTTAAAATGATCAAAATTTAGAAATGTTTCAATTTAAAATGAACAAAATCTGCAAAATTTAGTGGTAAAACAAAAGCTACCGTTCTAGAATAATAAAACTTCTTTAAGGGTGTCAAATTATCGTGTTAATCCCAATTAATTCATTGATTACATTAATCTAAAGCTATTATCTCTAATGTAAGGGATAATACCAACAAGGTTTCTGTTATCAGACATTAAATGAAGCTGCAAACGGCCTGAATCTCTGATTGTTCATTTCTACAAAGTTCATTTCTTTCTGACAGGAGCTTTATTCTGCTTTGGTCACTGATGAAAGAAATACATATGAAATCAATTATTGGTACTTTAATTTTGTTAGAATCTTATAACAAGATCATAGTACAGCGTTCCTCCGCTTATTCGCGCTTCTTTATCCGTAAGAGTAAAGATTTAAAGTCTGCTATATTGAAAATAACTTTATAAACCACTTTTAAAGGTTGATTTCTATCTTTTGCTGCATCCCAATGTTACTAATTTCAATGACAAAACCTTAAAATGTGGCTTTTCAGAAATATTAGTTTAGAATAAAAATAGATTAATTAGATTAAACAAAAAAGTTCAAACTCCTGACAGTAATAAGCTTTTTTTTTTTTAATTCTTTGCAGTTTGTCCACAGCCTGAGGGATGTTGCTCTGGGGATTCATCATTGATATTTCCTGGACTTTGATGTTTCCATCATCATTAAATGAGAGTCTGTTTTTTTCAATTAACAAAATATTTTAACAAAACAGCATAATTATCTCAAAAATACAGTTTTTATTGATTATAAAAGACTTAGAACAAAGCAGTAAACACAAACAAGATTTTAAATAAGAAAGAGAGAAAAAAATGTGGTAAACAAAAGTAAAATACATAAGTATGTGTATATAAAGATATTTTTCTTAAAAGAACAGGGGTAAGTATTACTAAATAGCCTACAGTTTCTCATAAATTAAATGTACAAATTAAGTTCTATTATAATATTTCAGAAAATTTCTCCAAGAACTCAAATTAGACATTGGCTTTGTGTATTTTATATTCTTTTAAAGTAGTCTTCCACACAAGTATTTCATTTTCAAAGCCAACAAAAACTGGGGGCAATGTCAAACAACATTTATTTAAATAAGATTTTCCATATATTATTAAAGTATCAATACCAAATTCCTCTTTTTTATTTTCTGTTTGTAGACCAAATCTAATAGTTTGTAAATGTAAAAGGGAACAATAAATCTTAT
>NC_050513.1:294041-297171 GCF_002922805.2 Oryzias melastigma
TCTTTTAAAGTAGTCTTCCACACAAGTATTTCATTTTTAAAGCCAACAAAAACTGGGGGCAATGTCAAACAACATTTATTTAAATGAGATTTTTCATATATTATTAAAGTGTCAATACCAAATTCCTCTTTTTTGTTTTCTGTTTGTAGACCAAATCTAATAGTTTGTAAATGTAAAAGGGAACAATAAATCTTATTTCAGGTTAACCAGTGATGAAAATCAAACCAGAAAGTTTTGGATTTCACACATGAATAAAAACGTTTATCAACCGTTTCTATTATGTTGCTGCAAAAAGTGTACATGTTTGTGTCAATAATTAATTTATTATGAAGGTAACCATTAGATAGATAAATAACATTTAGGACTTTGAAGGAGTTTTCTTTTGCTTTTGGTGCATCATTACATGAGAGTCACATCTTTATTCTCACAGTCAGTTTCAGGTCATTCAGATCACAATACCCAGGATGCCGTTCATATTTGCTGCGGTTTCCCAGCATGCCTCATCCCTCCAGTCACTGAGGGTAAAAAATGGATGCTACCCCAGTGAACATTTCAACATGGGCCCCATATGGTTCATCTGTTGGCTGAATTGATGGCCCACGAGAGTCTGGTCCCCAAATGTTTTCTCCATGTGGGTCTGTAGTCTGTAGTCCTTAAAGGACCCAACTATTCCTAAAGAATACCCAAATAAAACACGTCACAGCTACAGCCATACTGGGAATTTAATACCAGGCTATTATAGGGCTGATAGTATCATCAAAACTTTTTTATTATTTTTTTTTTTAATTATAGAACCATTTCAAAAATACTCAATTTTTTTTGTTTATTTTATAATAAAAAAACACAACTGAGATTTTTCAACAAATAAAAATGTTTATTAGCAATCTGTACTGAACACATATCAACTATAGAGCATGTGTATTAATAATGGCATAATACTATTATATTATGAAGAAAAAAGTCATTAATGCAAAATTAAAAAACAAAACAAAAATCTAAATATAACAGCACTGCAAACAAATATTAAAGTAATAAAGTAATAAAATGTCAAAGTCACTATTGTAATGTAATGTCATGTTGGGCACATTTCTACTCAAATTGGGCAGACTTTTGCCCAATCTGGCAAAGCTGTGGACAGATAGCTTTTAAATTCTGTTTTATTTTGAAATCTTTACTTCCTTTTCCTGTTGGTGAGAGTTTATTGTGCAAAGTTGTGTGGCACCATTGCTGCTGTGGTTGTAAAAGAGCTCTTTAAATAAAGATGGACTGAACACCACAGTGATGCTATCAGTGACAGTTTGATTAGAACTACTAAAAGATGAAGAGGATCGTGTGTGGACCCGTTCTCCGTCTGAGACTCATCCAGACTGAAGTGCTGGGAGTGGGAGCCGCTCATCCCTCAGAGCATGAAGCTGCTTCCCTCAGCACTCGGACAGAGCAGGTGCCGCGCTTTGGCAGGTGGAACGCCATTCGTCTTGTAGCTCCGCTGTCCCGCTGCAAAGTCCAGCCACCTCGGCGTGTTACAGACACTTGGAGCAGGTCGTCCTGGCTCGTCTTCTGATATAATCCCTCCATCCATCCTCCTGTAGAGACGTGAAGCTCATCTAAAGAGAAAACATTCATCATTTCAGGGCAAAAGTGTCATTGAGCCTTCCACTCCTCAGTACAAGTTTGGCTCTTAGCAGCTCAGCTCTGCACAAAGAGGGATTTCTTAATGGAGGTAAGGCCGTCCACATCTTCTTTGTTAACATTCAAAGGTACGATAACTCTGGTTTTGGAAAAGCTGAATTCATGATTACATTTGTCCATCTCCACTAAGCTGAAATGAACAGTGAGTCCTCCAGATATTTAGCATTTCAATGTGTTTGCACAAGCTAGCATTTAGTGAATTCTGTTTATAAAGAACCAAATCTCACATAAGTCTCCTAATGCTGGGTTCACACCGCACGCTGAAGCGCCGCCAAGAGGAGTGTGTGCGGAATCCGGTTCACACCAGATGTGTATTTTTCTATGATGCTCAGCTGTGGATATTTACAGCTTCTACTATTCATTTGACATCGTCCATCTTGACTTGTCACCAGCTGCTCTCTGCCTCTCTTTTGATAATTGCGTTTTTAGACACACAAAACCACGCCACGTGACTCCTCCCATTCCTCACAAAACTCTGACAAACAAGATGCTCGTATGAAACTTTTGATTCCGAAGGTGATGTGGTGATTTCCCAGGAGGGGAGTGCAGCTACGCACACACAGGTTGTGTCCAAATGCCCACCTAATCCCTAACTACTGAAAATCTATCTAGTGCTCTGGATTTTAAAGGTAATTCAGACATGCTCACTACGTTTCTTTCGTTTTTCATAAACACCAGATACGAATACGGAATCCAAAAGGTCAAATTAGAATCAATACGAAGATTTCTTGATGTTTATGTATGACTCCACTGCTTTTGTCTTCGTGCTTCGGCTTTTGCCGTTGTGTTGTGGCCTTTGCATTCATGTGAGCCGTGCCGGCCAGCGTAGAATTTGGCAGCTAAAAACGCTGAACCTGACAACCAGCTAAAAGATTTGCTAAATGCAAAATTAGCCTAAAAAACAAAATAAATAAATAAAAAAACATAGGTTAGCCAGAACAGCATGTAGCTGAAAAATAGCTAAACTTCAAAATATCCTAAAAAAACTGAATAAAAGCTTAAATTTGCCTAAACAGCTAGCGTGTAAATATTAGTCTAACTCCAAAACAGCCTAAAAAAAGTTTTTTTTTTTTAACAAAAGCATGAACTAGCCAAATCAGCTAGCATGTAGCTGAAATATGAACTGTTTACTGACAAATACAGTAATCTTCTGGAAGTGCATCTCCACAGGTAAATCCTGACTTTGATCACAGGAGGACCAGTTTAGTTTTTATGGATGTGATTTGTTAAAAGAAAACCAAATGTTGCTCCATACTCGTCCTGAAGTCAATGCCCCGTCTCCATTTTCATGTCTGCACTCTCAGTTTCCCAACAAAAGCTGCAGTTTTTCCAGAGCCGACTTTGTTTTCACCGCCGGGTTTTAGTGGCGTTTTGCCTTTCAAGCAACTTGAAAAGTGTCAAAAAAAGAGACTTCCTTTCATTCTCTGCCCCCCCCCCCCCC
>NC_050513.1:297303-310422 GCF_002922805.2 Oryzias melastigma
ACTGGCTGGCTCTTTGTGACTCTTTGTGATTGGCAAAAAGATATCAAGTGGAAGGAGCAAAGCAAAAGCAATTTTCAGGAGCGAGGGGGGGATATATTGAGGTCAAGTGAACTTCATCTTTTCCTCTGCATTCCCTTTACATAAAATCAGGTCTTGAACACATTCATTATGTCTGAACAGCTGCCCCAGAACAGCTTGTGGCCGAGCGCAGAATGCTGATTTCTCCACATTTTCATGCATTAGTGATGCTACGTGTGACGGTCCAGGGCTTCCCTCCTGCAGGAGGAGAGCGCCGCCGCCTCAAACCTTTCTCACTTTTTGCTGCAAAGTAAGAATTCACTTGTCAGATTTGGAGCTGATTCTGACAGCTGTCCCTGAAGGACCCAGAATGCTTTGCTCTCACCTGAAACAGGTTCCCATAGTTTTACAAGCCCCCCCACCACTCTCACTGCGGCTCCATGGAGCCTCTGTGGTGGTGGCCATCACCCCCCCCCCACCACACTTTATGAACTTCCGAGCCGGGAAAGCAGCAGATGATGAAGTGCGGGGCTGTTAACGTCCTGGCGGAGGAGTCGCGGCTCCGGTAGCTGTTTGCCTCCCAATGAGGTGTGTGACAGGTGTGTGGGCAGGGATGAAACGAATGGCCGTGGCGCCCGCGATGCTGCACGCGTAATAACCAGGTGTTATTGATCCGTATGTGCGTTTGCAGGGAAGCCAGGAAACTCTGTTTGAGTCTCTGAGGGGTTTTTATATACTATTTCTCTCTGAATAGCATTTTAGAAACAAAACATAAAGTTAAAGACTACAAACAACACTTTAAAATGTATTTCTGAGAAGCTGAACTTCTATTTTCCGCTTTTTTCATTTTATTTTGAATAAATCTGAATTTTTGGTGTTTATTTATCCTTTGCTGCTCATCTTTGCCCTCATTTGAGTTTTTCTTATTAACCTTTTCTTTAATTTTCCTAATAAATGATGTAAACTTGGGTTGCAGGTTGAAAACCTCAGAGTTTGTCACTAAAAGGAACAAAAACAAGAGTTTAGAAAAACCTGCAGCTCATCTGATCAGACTTTCACTGATATAATCTTTAAATAAAACAAAACAAAATGGATTTATTTATAAAACCAGCTTTAATGGAGACTGTTAGATTTTTTTAAATAATGTTTGATTGATGAAACCCACAAAACCCAAATATTCCTTTTTTCCCCTAATTCTCCACGTAAGATGACACTTTAAGGACTGAAATGTATTTTTATTACTTGTCCATCAGGTGCAAAATAAAACAAAAAAATCACATAAAAATATCTGAAATTAGATCTAAATCTAGATTTTATGGTCACATTTTCTTATAAATATAAACAGCAGAGATACATAAACACATTATAGTGGAGGGAATTTAAATGGACCTTAGTGGAGACTGAACAGTTTTATATTAAATGCTCAATAAAAGAGGAAGTTGTTGAAACTGATAACATGAAGCTGTTTTGGAGAACGTTTTTTTCAGCCTGTAGCTGTTTGTCAAAATTTATCGCTGTGGAAAGAAAAAATAAAAACCCAATTTCTCTAAATTACTAACCAATTCCAGAGAAGTAATAATCATGTTCTGATTATTAGGACAAATATTCCTTGAAATGAATTTCATAGAAAGTTTTCTAATTAAAAAGCACATTAGTATTAAGATACGGACATTTATAAGTAAAAACAATAATTAGAATAAGGTGTTTATGGCTGTAGTGCATAGTTTTGAAGAAAAAAAGATGCAAATAATTGTGATTTTAAGAGAGTTTTATCCTAAAGGTTTAGAAAAGCTTCTTCTTTATGTCTTTGAACATGTCCGAGATGTTTCCTGGAATGAAAACATTGATGTATATTTTCTAAAGACATTTCTTTTTTGTCTTTTTGAAACAAACGGACGAGGTCTGAAACTATTTACCTTTTTGTTTCTTTGACCTAAACTAAATTTTTGATTGACAACAGCGTCAAATCCCTTCAAAATGAGGCCACTTTAGTGACTAAAACAAAGACTGTCAGAGACGCTGGTGTTTCCAGTCTTTGTGGGTTCGTCTTCAGATCCGGATCTGCAGCTTCAGTCGGACCAGCGTGGCATTTTGCTGGCGTCTGTTTGAAGTCTGAGCGTGGAGAAGGGCGACCTTTCTGAAAGACAATGTCAGATAAAAACATCAGATGATGGGTCTGAGCTGACGCTCGGATGCTGCTGTCGCCGTCACCTTTACACACAAACACACAGGGTTGCTGCTGAGGGGGGTGTGCAGTTAGCAGAGCTTCTAGAAAACAAGGAAAAGGTTCTTAACGAGGTTAACGAGAGGAAACTCCTCCTCATCAGTTCATGTCTCCACTCCAACCATCATCCTGGTTCTGCAGCAGAAACGATCAGGTGAAGCTGAATTCAGGCTTCACTTCATGAGCGTCTGTCATTTTCAAAGAAAACCTGACCAAAGTGAATCTTTAGGGGTTGATGGTTCTCTGAGGACGCCCAAAGATGAAAAGAAAAGGTGATTCAGATGTGTTTATGACCTCCGCCTGACAGATGAATCCATTGCATGGTTGGATATAAAAACCCTCCAAACCAGATTGTGGCAAAAATCCAGGAATCCTCCAGAGAAAAATGAATAGAAGTTGCAAAATATTTGGAGGATTGGAAAAATAAACGTATGTAAAGATAAAATGGTGAAATAAAGATTGTGGAGGACACACTGGTAAAAATAATCATACATCTGTAAAGATAAGGTTTTCACTTAAACTTTTCTGCTTTTTCTGTCACATTCATTGTTGATGATGTTCTCTGTGGTCTCTGTTTAGTTGATTTTGCTCTTGTTTCCTCAGTACATTGTGTTCTGCGTCCTGATTGGCTGTAGACCCTGTCAATCAATTGGTGCCATGAATTCTGTACAGAACATGTTCAGTTTTCCAGATCTACTTTTGGAATCATTTGAGCAAAGCAACCCCCCCTTCCCTCCCCTGTTGCTGAGAGCTCTCTGTTTACACTCTCTCCCACTAGCTTACAGCCCCTTCCATCCCCCACCCAACATTAGGGGTGCTGCAAAAACATTAGAATTATCCATCCGTACAGTTTAGATCCAGATTCCAGCTCAGACGTGGAAAGCAAAGACGTTCATGGCAGCGGATGAATCAATGTGGGGGATTTTTTAGGTTACAAAACAATTGCTTCAGATGTTTTTTTTAATTTTATTTTTTGTGCTCCTAAATCACAACAATTTGAATAAAGAAATACTTAGAAATTTAAGCTTAACTTTAAGCTTAATTTTCTTTTTAAATGGCCTCCATCAAGAGAAAAATGCTTCAAGAACATGTTAAAAACAGCATTTTTATTGTCTGTAAAACATCTAGGATTATTGTAAAAGTAAAGTTAACTAGATCTATAACATTACCAAGTATTAATGCTGTAAGCTGAATGTGGTCCCTGAAGATGCTAGCGAATAGCTTAAAAATGCTAAAGCTAACAGCTGAAAACGCTGAACCTGCTAATTATTAGCTAAATAAGCTAATTAGCTAAATGACAAATTAACCTAAAAACCCTCATGTTACGACCCTTTTTATCTAAGGGATGTGGGGGATAACATAAAAGTACAATTAGAAACATGTGTAACAAAAAAACCCCAAAAAGAATGTCTCCATAAAACGGTTAACTAATGTATTTACAAGATATCAAAGAAAACAATAAGTGAAATGTGAAGCAAAGGGCTTCAAGGCCAAAATAACAAACAAAACCCAACTAACTGAAACCTAAAGACAGCTCACCTGTTCATGACAGAAAGGGGAAGACAAATGATAAACCTCTAACATAAACTCTAACATGAACAGGAGAATGTGTACTACAGAAAACGGCTACAGCTTCACTTAAAATATAATTTATACCAAACTAAACTACACGGAGTGGAGCTGTACACAAAACCACAAAGTGTAGTACAACAACAACGTCCTCCAGCTCCACACCTGAAATGAATCAACGAAGACACAAACATCCACAAAAAACAGACGTTTTTAGAGGTTAGCTAATATTTTAGCCTTATGCTAGCTGTTTTGGCTAATTAGACATTTTACTATTTTTTTTGTGGCTAATTTGGCATTTGGCTAATATTTCAGCTACATGCTAGCTGTTTTTGCTAATTTAGGCTTTTTCTCGGTTTTTAGGCTATTTTGGAGTTTAGTAAATATTTCAGCTGCATTCTAGCTGTTTTGGCTGACTTGAAATTTTTTTGTTTTTGTTTTTTAGGCTAATACTTTAGCTGGCTATCAGCTTCACCGTTTTTAGTTATCAATTTCAGCAATCAGCACTAGCATCTTCAGCTGCCAAATTCACCTTACAGTATTTACAGTAGCATTATCACAGGAAATGGTATATATTTAGTTTTTTAAATATTTTAGTATTTTTTTCAAAAAAGATTTCAGACATTATTTATTAAAAATTTGGCTATTTGTGGCTTTCTGGTAAACCGTAATTGTTTACGTTTAGGCTGTGATTTTTACACTTTTTCTGTTAACCCACAAACCGACCGGGGCCCCCACCAGAGAAACAGTTATGAGGCTCTCACAGGGAAAGGTTTGGGAACCGTCATGTAAATGATCAGTGTTCCTCATTCCAGGTCCTCGAGAGCCCCACCCTGCCTGTCTTCCAGCTCTTTGTGTACTGCTTGCTGCTAATTACCTGGACCAGGTGTGTTCATTCAATCAGAATGTGGAGACATCTGACTGAACGAATCAGCAGCTAGCAGGGCTTGGAGATCTGGAAGACAGGCAGGGTGGGGCTCTCGAGGACCTGGAATGAGGAACTCTGGGTTAGGGTAAACCTACTTCAAATTTTTAAATCCATTTTCTTTAGTAAAATGTGGTTCAGAAACTTTAGCTAAATGCATAAATTCAGACAAATGTTTAGCTTTGATTCTCTATGAAACAGAACATTTTTAAATGTAAAGCTTAATGTTAAACTCTATAAAGTTTTTAGATGTAGATTTAAAACACAAAAACTAAATATCTGAAAGTTTGTGATAGATTTCTTTTATCAATTTGAATACACAAAACTGCTTTGATTCCATTCTAAATCATTTATTTTGAGGTTTAAAAAACAGTTTGTTCATAAATGAAGCAAATATTGTCATAAAGTTTGATTTTTAAGATGAACAAAAACAGAATTTAGAGAATTTTTGAAAAACAAAGACTTCTTTGATTGAAATGCGTTAACAGTTGAGTCCCAAAATGTGTTTAATTTTGGAAAAATAGATTCATTCAAATGAAACAAAGAAATATTTCAGATGTTATTTCAAAATAAACATCTAAATACAGTAAAACAAAAAGGAGCAGATTGGATCCTGGAGGGTTAAAAGTTTCTAAGGTGTTTTGTTGGAGAAAATCACCCCATTCAATACATTAAAACCATAAATGAATCTTCATTTTTGTCTGTTAAAGTTTGCATTGAGTGAACTTGTCACTTCAGTCAAACACCGCCCACATGGAGGCTCTATTTAAAGAAGTGTCAATGCCTGCTAGTTTTATTTTATTATGCGTATTCTAATATGCTCTTCACACTCAAATATCACACAGGTGTGAATTAAACATATTTCATGCTTAATTAAATGTGTGGGTTTTAATAATAAACCAATTACCTTAGTTTTTCCTGCTTTACTAATGACTAAAATGAAACATCTTGTGGATCCATCTTTACTGCATCCGTCCTGGACTGAAAGACCGGATTGTTTTCACTTGTCTTCATCTTCTAGAGTAAATCTGGAGTGTACCTAATAGCAACATGCTAACGTTTTTGGCTAATTTGTTATCTACTGAGCTTTTTTATGTCAGGACTCTGTGCTCAGGTTTTGTCATGTTCTGTTTTCCTCGTCAGTCTCTCCATTTTCAGGTTATTCATCCACGGCTGTCTTCATTAGTCAATCAGCCTCTTTGGTTTCAGTTCTTCGTTGTCAGGCCATCTGCTCTGTTACGTCACTGATATGGTCAAAACTGCTTTGTCATGTTGAGTTTATTTAGTAAATGTTTAGGTTTAGATCAGTCATGAGTCCGGAGGGTGAAGAGGAGGGGGCTCAGCACACATCCTTGGGGAACCCCGTGTTTATTGTGATGGTTCTGGAGGTGTTGTTGCAGACTGGAACTGCTAGTTTAGCTAGTATTTAAGCAACAAACTACGTTTTTTGGCTAATTTGGTAACAAGGTTTTTTGGGCTAATTGGGAGTTTAGCTCATATTCAACCAATATTTTTTCAAAATTAACATGTATGAAAGATTGTTTGGCAATTTTACTATTTTTTTTTTCCAGAGATTCAGGTCAACTTCAGTGCTCTTTCTTAGTACTTTAACAACCTTTTTCATTCAAAAGCTTCAGTATCTTCAGCGACTACTTTCAGTAAAAAGCATTAACGCTACAAATACCTCAGGTAATGCAACAGTTCTTGCTATCTTTGATTTCTACTGAGGAGAATTGTTGATTTACAGTAGGATATGGCTGGTACAGAGCTGTGTGGCTCAGATGTTTTGGTTGAAGCACCAACAGAAAAAGTTTCTATTCTCGCTAGCAGACTCTCCTCCTGTCTGGGTCACGTTGATGTTTCACAGGATTAACTCTCCATCGTTGTTCCTCCTCTGCAGAACTTTATTTCTGCAGATTTTATTCAATTTTATGCAGTTTGTTTTTCCACTTTAGCTGACATCCAGAGGACCCTGCGAGACGTACTGATGTCCTGAGCCGACGCAGATGGTCATCCACTGAGGTGGACGCCACGCTGGAGCAGTAAGTGACAGAAGGAGAACTTTCCAGCAGGAGAAAGCTGTGAAGAAGGTTGTGGCGGGGTGTTGCTGTGAGCTGCAGACAGCGCGCCGTCGCCCTATGGGCTCTGTCAATCTCACACTCAGACGGAAACCGAATGTACAACCAGCTCAGAGCTGAACGCGTGATGTGCAGAAGTAGAAACAGTCGTCAGCGTCGTGACAAACAAAGGTGACACATCCTTTGACATGAGGAGAGCTCTTCTGCTGCAGCTGTCACTGATATTACAATAAAAATATCACTACAAGCTGATTTTTAGGTCAAAACTCTCAACTTTTATCATCCACAAACAAAGTTGACTTTTAAAAGTGCACTATTATTACCAAAATGTGTCAGCTTTCCATTCTTTGCCTTAAAAGGAGATCTAATCTTTTCCTTTTTTACTAAATTCTCTTTTAAAACATTCTGTCTTTATTTTGAAAAAAACTCTCTTGGTCATTATCTAATTTTCTTCCTGACCTTCTCCGCTTAGAACTGACTTCAGGAGAGTTTTTTCTATCTTTTCTTGTGATCACTTTCATTTCTTTTGGTTTTGGGTCTTGCTTTAAATTGTTCCCGCCTTTTTCCACTCTCATCCCTTTTTTCTTTCATTGTTTAACCTGAAAATGATAAGTCAAACAAAACAGAAACTTATTTTTATCGTTTTCATTAATAAGTATTTCAGTTTCATTTTTTTATTTATGTTCTCTCAAAGCTGACAAACACTCAACTTCTGCAGCTCTTCTGCAAAAATCACATTTGTCTTTCATTGAAAAAAACAAAAAACAAACAAACAAACAAAAACTCAACCATTTGATTTCCAGATCGATTTTCTATGAAGAAGGAAAATGTCTGGATTGATGCAGTTCACTAAAGAGCAGGTATGGGGCCTTTTACCTCCACTATTAACTCCATTATGGGTCCATTAAATGTAAAATATGGATTTTGTGATGACAAATTCACCTAAAAACTCATTTATCAAAAAATGTTTTTACATTAGGAGGAGTTGGTTTTTTTGAGGTATATCAAAATCAACATATTTGGCAAAACTGCAATAGAAACACTTCTTTAAATAAAATGAGTCATGTGACCAACAGTGACTGCACCGCGACATTCCACAGCGGGTACCACAAAACGTCCCACAGCATCACGGCTCATCAGAGGTGGAGCCTGTCACGCAGAAGCTCCTCCGTAAAATCACCAACCACCATTTCCCCAAATCTAGTCTCTTGTTGCTCATGACCTAAATCAGACGCCGATGTCTCCTTTGATAGATGATGATGAGCGCTAGTGACATGGCAGAAATGTGAATGTATCTGGTGTATATCAGTGTATTGTTCACATCGTTCCTGTGATTTAGAATGAAATATCGCGCGAGTTGGTTTGATTCACATGATTATGAGTTGATGGAAGCAGAGTATTTTTGATAAAGTTTAATTCAAACCTTGATTTTTGGTCATGGTTTTGCCTCAGTTTGAAAGCTAAAAATTCTGAAAGTTCCTCATTTTAATTTGCAAATAACAAAAAGAAAAAGCGGAAAAAGAAAAAGCGTCCAGTTAGCATTAAAACTATTAAATCCTTTCTAGGCTGAGAACACACTGTGATTGTCTCCTGCATTCACAACACATTCTCTCTCCCAACTCCTCATATATAGACAGATTGTACTGGCCCCTCCATCTCACTTTTGACATTTTGTGTGTCCCCAACTCATCTTTTTTGACGTGATAGCTGTTCCCATTAAATCAGATCAGGGGTCCCTAACCCTCGAGATGAACCACTGGACCTTGTACCGGTCTGAGTTAGGGTACCAGTACCAGCCCATGTCCAATTACTGGTCTCTGTTCTGAGGGACCCCTAGTTAGCGTTTGCGTTTTCTCCCTGACTGCAGCCCGGCCTCCAGTGGCCCTCGGACCATTACCGGTCCGCAGCCCGGCGGACCCCTGATTAAATGGGAACAGCTATCGCATCAAAAAACAAAGTCCCCAAAAAGTGACACGGAGGGGGCCCTAACCACGTGTCCATTTATGACGAGATGGGTTGTGTGAACACAAGAGGTTTAAATGAAGCCTGAAACACGCGTATACACGTGTTCACATAGACTTTTCACTGAGTGTGGTCGCTTGAATGTGTGTTCCTGAGGCTGGAATGAACATAAGACACTGTCATTGCAAACATACAGTGGGTATACAACAGTTTACTTTCCCCGCCATGAAGTTTGATGGCGTAACATACGGTTCTGCTCTAAACCAAGAACTGTAGCTTCCCTTGTTCTTTGAATTACTGCAAGTCTTCAACAAATTCCTTCCCTAATCACTAGAGAGTGGGTTTGCCATTTTCTAGTGCTTTCCAAATCTACAATACCAAACTCCAGCGCACTAGAAATTTCCCAGAAGTCTTTGCGAAAAACTAGCATGCATTGATGCTAATTAGATTAGCAAATATAGACCACAATGCATTGCGGTTGAAGAATTCAGAACAAAAAAAAGTGTTTAAATGTAATATTTGAATAAACCATCCACATTTTCACCATCAGAACACAGTGGAGTCATAAATAAACATTGTGAAATGTTCATATTGATTCAATTTTGACTTTGTGAAATTGGTTAAATCATATCCGGTGTTTAGAAAAACAAAAGAAAAGTAGTGAGCATGGTGTCCAAATTACCTTTAAAATCCAGGGCACCAGATAGTCCCGCACGATATAGTTTTTTAGTAGTTAGGATTAGGGAAGGAATTCAACACAACCCTAGATGACGTGATTGTACCAGATTCTGTCGCAGTAACAGCCGCTTTGCACTGATACACAACAACTCATAGTAACTTAGTCTTTGTAAGAATCAAGGTAAACTAGCTGATGTTGCATATCTGAGAATTTATTGGAATTATGTCGATTGCTGAAATAGTCGTCGACTTGTTGCTGGTTATTGTTATTAAAGTCATTGGTAGGAGTATGGAAGCCAGATTCCTGAACTATTGTTCACTGAGGTACATGTTGTTGCTGTGTGGTTCCTCATTGGACCTTTTCACAGTAACGCTTCCTCTGACCAGTACAGGGTTAGGGTTCAGGGTTTCTAAAGTTTCCAGGTTTGGAGCTCCAGGTGAGAAGGTCCATGTCAGACTTGTAGAAGCGTCTGACCCGGTGAACGCTCGCTCATCTGTGCTCTCCTGAAAAACCTAATGCATCGTTTCACCTGCGCCACTGCACGAGCAAACACTGATTTTGCTGCCAGAGCAGGGATTTATAGCGGCTGCCGAGGTACAGCAGAAGGCTGCTGTTGCCGCGGCGGCGAGCAGGTGCTTCCGCACGCCGCGGTCCAGCCTGACGTGTACTTAGCTGGAGCCCCGGCAGATTTAGCATGTGTTCATTAACGGATGCCGGGAAAGCTTATCATTCTGAATGGCCTCATTAGTGACGGGACTAATAAGCGGCAGGTTCATTAGAGAGACGGGCGGAAGAGCGTGTTGCCAGAATCGCTACAAGGCTGCGGGTCTGGACCGGCCTCGCCTCTCATGTCGCCTCAGCCTTCAACAACAAAGAGTCCGTGGAGGTTTGATGGTCTCATCACAGGCGACGGCGCTGTGTGCTGAGCTGGAAGAGGAAGGAAAATAATCACTTGTTGGACGGTGACAGCATCCAGGCGGGGATTTCAGCAGAAGCTATCTTACTATTGTGTTACAATAAGCTCCTGTCACGCCTGATGAGGTGTGCACGTCTCCTTGTAGGTTTACTTTTGTCAAATATACCGAGAGAGAAGACAAAGGAACTGGAGACGGCATCTTTGTGGCCAGCTGTCACTCCTTTTCTAAAGAGAACTCTATAGGTTTGATTCTGTGCCTCAAGGCTTCATTCTGACCAGAACTGACTTGGGAAGCTCCAGTCCAAAGGACAGACCGACTGAGGCTCTGAATGAGGCTCTTTGACCCCTTTACTGTGGCTCTCCGGCACTGTAGAGGCGTACAGACCCAGGGCTGTTTGAGTGATCTTCTTTCGATTCCCCGTGGTACAGTGACGTGTTGTAATGTATAAAGAAGATCACTGATGCTGGAACTGGAAAACACAAACCATCAATTAGGGACTCTGATTTGGCTTTTTCTTTTTTGTCTATGTCATAGACAAACTCTGCTGTTCTCCAACCACATTATCTTGTGAATTATCCTCCATTTCTTACAGTTTAGACCTCGGGTGCACACTTGGTCATCGCTAGTTTAAAGAAATTAATTATGTTTGAAATACTGTTAACTAAAATGTGAAGTTAAAGGAAGAACTAATTCAAATGGATTGTGAAATGCAGTATTTTCTGGGATTTAATATTCTGAGTAAAATGCCTGATTGGGTGGGGGTGGTCATAAGAGGTATAAATGGAGGTACTTCTCTCTCACAATGGCAGTGAGTTACTGAGAAAAAAAACTTGTTGGATTTATTTTTGAGTCTGTCATTTTGCCCTCAACCCTGCTTTATTTTTGTACATGCCAAAGACTTTATTAAAAAGAAAAAACTCAATGGAATCTGTCCTGGCTTTCCTCCTGTTTGGATGATTTTTCCTGGACTTCTTAAGAGAAGCCCACAACCTTATATAATGCTTTTATACCTTCTTAGAAGGTCCAAAGTGTGTTCCAGTCACAATCCCATTGATCTATTCACCACAGCTAACCTGTAACCACCAATGTTCACTATACTGCCCAAGATCATTTCAACAACCCAACCTGTGGTCGATCAGAGGTCGACCGCTCTACCTCTGCACCCCCAGTTACATCTTTGGAAATCTAAATTAAACATCTGTTTGTCATCAAAAACTTCACTCACAGGCGATCCATTTTCACCATGTGCTGGCTACTTTTGAGACCACTGCATATTCACAAATAGTCAAAGTATAAGTACGAATCCCTCTGCAAAGCGTTTGACAATCCATCAATCCTTGGTGGTTTACCAAAGTTGTAATACAACACTGACAGATTTGGGAGCGCTGTGTAGCGGAGAAAATGGAACGGAGGTCAGTGAGCACAACCAGAATCCATAAGGCATGTAGGCCAGTTTGTAAAGCAGACTTCCTTTTTTTAAATTAGATTTTACAATAAAGGTCATTAGTTCTGTTTAACAAATTTCAGGCTCAGATGCTTCAACTACTGTATGATGAAATAAATTGCGCTTTATTTTTTTTTTATCACTAATGACATCAGTGATGACATCACTGATGTCATTAGTGATGTCATTAGTGATGTCATTAGTGATGTCATCACTGATGTCTACTACATTTGCTGCATTAGGATGAACATTTATTTTGAAAGGAATTATTCTGTCAAAAGTAATAAACTATTTAAAATGTAAAAAAAAATGCTATTTTCTGTTTTATTTATACCAAAAAAACATTTTTTATATTGATCAAAATAGTTGCATTACTATAACTGTAAATCAGCCGTTGTGTCTTTGTGACTGCTACTGGTTTGTAGTCAGTAATAAATCGATCCAAAGAACTCATTGACAGTATAAGGTTTCAGACCGCAGTCCTAACAGAACTCCACACACTTGTAAAGTCTGAGTATATCACTTGTTCTATTTTTCACCTGGTTTGAGCTTTAACAAACACTGTAGAGCAGGGGGGTCAAACTCAATCTCACAGGGGGCCAAAATCCAAAACACACCTTATTTCGCAGGACCAACAGGATATTTATCGAACACTAAAACTACATTTTTAAAAGTTTAAAACTGTAACTTTTTAACATAATGGTGAACTATAGCATTACCTGTAAATAATGCTAGTGCTGTAAGCTGAATTTTTCCGCAGAAGATGCTAGTGCTGATAGCTGAAAACACTGAAGCTAATAACTGAATTTGCTGAAGTTGATAGCCAGCTAAAATGTTAGCTAAATGCTGAATTAGCCTGAAAAACTGAAAAAAAACTTGGGTTAGCCAAGCCAGCTAGCATGTAGCTGAAATGTTAGCTAAAAATCTTGGTAAATCCCAAAATAGTCAAAAAATCTAGCAGAATGCCAATTTTTAAAACTTCAAAACCGTACTTTTTTTAACATCATTATGAATAATAAAAAGGCAGGAATATTATTTCAGAATAAATCAACTTAAACCTTAAATAATTTTTTATATTTTACTCTCCATCAAAATATATTTTGTCAAAATTATCCAAGTTAGAAATAAGTGGTGGATAACATCGGGTCATTAATAACAACAACATAAAATGATCTGGAGGCCGAATAGAATTACCTGGAGGGCCGGATCCTCTAGCCCAGGGGTGGCCAACCCTGGTCCTCAAGAGCCTCAACCCTGCCTGTTTTCTAGCTCTCCCTGACCAGCTTGCTGCTGATTAGCTGAC
>NC_050513.1:312170-314960 GCF_002922805.2 Oryzias melastigma
TGTGTGTAACTTCTATTCGTCACGATGCATTTACCATGTACGTTCCATTTTCATGATGCTCTTGAGGTGACTGTTTGACGCTCAAGGGGACACAAGACATACCTCCTCTTACGATGCAGATAGTCCTCTCTATGACCCTCCAAGGACCTGGACAACCCAAGAACATGCAGAACTCGTACACAGGAGTCCAAGGCTTTGGGTATTTCTTCAATGAATCATCCACCCTGTCTATCCAGCAGGGACATGATGAAGACCAAGCAAGGAGAAAGCAAAATGACCATCCCAAAAGTCAAACTGAAGATCAACTAGAGAAGAAAGACCACATGGACCAAAGACTGATCCTCTAGTCTAGAAACCACGGCCAGAATGTCTGGAACGGCAGCAGAGTTGGTACTAAAAACAGATTCTACTCAAATCATAAAAGAAAATTAGGAACCACCATCAGAAAACTCAACAAACTGCACGATTAGCCTCAAATCCTCATTTTTGAGTCTACAAACCTCCAGTGGAACATCGACGGCAGCCTGAACAAAAGAGTATGCGTTTCTACCAACAGAAAAGTGATACCGGCCTGTTTCTACGCACCAGGGGATAAAACTGCCCCCCGGCTTCATCCAGGCTCTTCTAAACTTCTATCAAACCCAGAGTAACTTCTGGAACAAGACTTCATCAGGCCACAAGTTCATGAAGGACGGAGGAGATAAAAAATTCAAAAGTTATCTGACAGAGATATTCCTGCTGGCTGCTGGAGTCAGTTTCACTCTTTTTCCTCACAATTCCATTTTTTTAGACGTCAAATGAAAAAGTAGTATTTTTAGATAAACTGTATTTACTCATTTCCGTATGCAAATAAGTCCATTAAAAGAGTGACGAGGGGAAAATCCATTATTCTGCGGTTCCAGCGGCCGCCATGCCCATGGTCGTTGTCCGGGTCAAAGTTTCTGCCGCTGCCATTCCGTCCGCCGCGCTTTCATCACTCCCTCATTTACCGACTTATAACATTCACAATCACCCCATTTATTTCCATAGACATAATTTAAATGTGCAACTTTCACATCCACACAGGGTAATCTGCTGAATTTCCACAACATATTTGGGAAAAATAAATCAGCAGCTGCCTGCTTGTTATTTTTTATTCTATTTGGTACGTGTTTTGCATTTTCTCTTTTCTTTGGAAGCTGTGACACATATAATAGCTGTAATTACAGAAACCATGTTTGTGCAAGCAGCAACCAATTACATCTGATTATGGATTCATAAATGTGTTGTTTTTCTTGTTGGCCTTCATGTGGGGGTCTGTGAAACCCCCACCAGGAAGATGGGTTGATGCAAAAAGAACAAGCTGACGTCCCATTAAGCTGCAACCTGAAGGACCTCATGAGGAATAACGGCGTCTTCTCTGCTCCTCCATGTCCTGTACATGCATATTAATCTAGATTATCAGAGGTTCTTGTTGTCCAGAGTGACAGAAAGGTGTCACACTCCTGCAGAGATGATGGATCATCCAGGAGAGGAGATGCCATCAACACACTTTGTCCTGTCTGCTGGCTGAATCAAGCGATTATCTCTGACAACCAAACAGGTACTGATAGCTTCCCTCTTAGCTTCAGAGCCGCCGGATCACCTCTGGCAGCTCAATTTGTGGTTACTTTGAGAACGAGACAGTTTCTAGACGAGCAGCCGAGCCCGGTTCTCCTTCTTCCTCCAACCTCTGTCAGGAATCTGTGCACGACTTTGTTTTTGATGCTTTTGTTGCTTGTCTTTGTGGAACTGGCTGCCTGCGCTGCATACAAATGCATCAGGGTTTTTTCTTGACTACCTCAAAGGCAACAAATGATTTATCTGAAGCAGGAAAAGTTCTGACTCTGCTTAAAGTACTAAAACCTGCAGGACTGAATCAAAGGCAGCAAACGATCAAACGTCAGCAACGTTTTACCTCAGAGAGACATCGTTAGAGTGTAAACACGTGTCCTTTTATTTTAACATTTTAAGAACTTCTGCTTCCTTCTCCATTGTGAGGAAGAAAGTGACAAAATATTAATATTTAGTCCTTTTAATAAAAAGTCAATTCAAACCATCAAAAGATTACTACCGGAGTTCCACAAGGATCTGTATTGGGTCCCCTACTTCTTATTTTGTTCATAAAGGATATTTGCAAAGTTTACAATAAGAATTTAGTTTTTGTCGTTTTCAATTTTCTACTCTGGAACAAATTTATCTGAACTAATGGTAGCGTTAAAAGAGGAAATAGCTAAGCTGACAAATTGGTTTCTGAAAATACTTTATTTTTAAATTGGGAGAAAACAAGGTTATTGATTTTTAGTAATCGCCAAATAGATGAAGATTTAACACTAAATATTGATCAAGTTAACATGTGCAAAGAAACATTTCTTGGGGTTATTTTGGAGGAAAAGTTCAAATGGAAATCTCACATTAATTATTTGAAAAAGGAAAATGGCAGAAAGTTCTTCTGCATTCATGTGGTGTCGGGAGATTTGTTGTTTTTCCAACGATCATGTGTGTTTTTGAAGTCAGACGGTCATTTTTCCTATCAATTAAACACCACACGAACACGGTATTTCGGTAAGTTTGCACTCAAAAATGTTGTTTTTTTAAAGTAATTTTCAATCAAATTGAGGTGGATTTGGAAAATACTCCACGCATCTACGTCTGGTCCAGCCCTTCCATCAAATTTTAGAGCCCTTTGTGGCCCACAAGTCTAAAAGTTTGTCCAACGATGCCGTTAGACCCTCCTTCTCAGTAAGGAAAAACTCCTGAAAAAAAAAAAAA
>NC_050513.1:315508-324471 GCF_002922805.2 Oryzias melastigma
TCTGCATAGCTATGGTAACTAATGTTGTTGTTCTTTATAACCTGGGCCAGTGGGAGCATGTAGATGTTAAATAGAAGTGGTCCCAGAAATATTTCCTGTTTTCTAAGTAAGTTTTGAACCAGTTTAGTACTGACCCAGTGAGACCCACCCAGTTTTCCAGTCGTCTGAGTAGTATTGCGTGGTCGACTGGTATTGCGTGGTCATGTAGAAACCTCAGAGATCTCCACATGAAGGAGAGATCCTCTCCCAGGACTTAAAGAGGATTTATCTTATCTAACTCTACAACTGTGTATTTGAATAGAGTTCAGCCAGATAGGACTGGGGGACAGGTGGGGGAGAGGTCCACGGCCAAGAACAGGAGCACAGATGATCCACCAGGAATCTAAAATTTCAAAGAGGAACAACACATGAATCCCACTGCACCAAAAAGAAGCATAGATAGATAAATAATGAAGAACAGAGGAGAAGAGAGTGCACCAGACTTTGAAGGAGACTTGGTTTGGAAATGTCAAAGTTGTGAAAATCTGGTGAATCTCGCTCCAGGCTTTTTCTGTCACAGCTCTATTGTGATACATGAAAGAGTTAATGTCACAATATTCTGGCCCGACACAAACCACAATTCTCCATTCTGATCAATTTGATCAAGCGGAGTCCCTGATTGGTCAAAGTTCTACCGGTTTTGTACCTGCCTACATATGTGTTTTTATAGACTTTACATTAGAAGTGGTCGCTTGAACGTGTTGTCGGTCCGGTGTGAACGCAGCATAAGGCTCGTGCTGTTTTTAACATCGACTCAAGCTAACCTGTTACTGGTTAAGAAGTTAGCTGGGATTTTTTTGTCTATTCACCTGAGTAGGATGATGGTCATGGAGCCACCAAAAGCCAAAGAAAACGCATTTCACACATGAAGATAGTAAAAGTAAAGTAGATGTGGTGTTCTTAGGCACTCGTTCTCATATTTATGTACATCGTTTGATACTGAACACAAACTGTGAAGCTTGAGAAGACGTGCAGGTGACAAAAGTAAGGTCAATCCAATTCAAGGGTCTCAGTAACCGCATGGAGTCAACGAATAGACTTTAGACGTTAAAGGGTAACACAACAGGAAAGTTAGAGGCCGGCTCCACTTTCAGCCCAGATTTGAAAAGGGTGTGGTTTGGTTACCCTTTAAAGTCTCAAGCTGCTAATAAGAAGAAATGATTCTCTTTGACTGAAGCTCCTCTAAACTGATCGATGTCCATTTAATATTTAGAAGATGCAGAGCAAGAGTCTTTTCATGTAGAAAATGTTGGATTTTGATGGAAAACCATCCATCATCTCGTTAAACGTGCGCTCTGTTGATGCTGATTTTACCACTCGAAGACTAATTGGAAAATTTTTCATTTTTGGGATACACATAAATAGCTCTTGAAGTGTTTTTTTAATACTTTTCTTGTAAATATGGTTTTAGAGAAGTCATTTTTTGGGAAAAAAGGAGAAGGCCACCGCTGGTAAATTGCAGCTCTTCCAGTTGAGTATGGTGTAACAGAGGACTGGTTATTTGAAACACAGAAATTGTTGGTTCCAGGAAGAACAAAGACAGGAAGCTCCTGCTGGGAGGAATCCGAGACACACTATTAGAACAGCGAGGGGCTCTGCTAACGGCCCCCCAGAAACAATATCGCCTCTGCTGAGAGGGAAAACAATCATACCTGCCATGCCCAAGAAAAACTGCAGACAATTATGACAAAAAAACAGAAAAGAGTGGCGTAAATGACTGTAATCACCCAAATAAGACTCCTCGCCCTGTGATTAAGTCGAGCACTGGAAGGGCTGCAGAGGAGGACGTTCAGATGATTCGAAAGTGTGTCGCTCATGTCTCCCAATCAAGCGGAGCGTGTCAGAAGTCAGGCGCGCTGAAGAGGAGGCAGCGGGGGACGAAGAGGGACCGCCGCCGCTTTCTCAACACAGTGATTATGACTTCTCACGGGCAAACGGGTGGCTTTTCTGGGCGGGATGAACCGTTTCCTCGTCTCCCCCCTGCGGAGGCGGCAGATGGCTCTGCCTTTGGCTCGCCGTGGAGCAGCACGTGAACTCATCTCACTCCTGGATCCAGAAGTCCTGGAGGGCCAGACGAGCGCGGAAAGATCCGGCCCTCCGGGTAATTCTATCCGGCCCTTCAGATCATTTATTTTATTGTTATTAATGATTAATGATGTTATTGATATTCCTGCCTTTTTATTATTCATAATTATGTTAAAAGTTTTAAAGTTTTAAAAATTCTCATTCTCCTAACATTTTGGACTATTTTAGGATTTACTAAGAGTTTTGGACTATTTTGGAGTTTAGCTAATATTTCAGCTACATGCTAGCTGTTTTGACTAATTTTTCTAATTTTGGCTTTTTAAAAAAAATTTTTAGACTATTTTGGAGTTTAGCTAATATTTACGCTCTAGCTGTTTTGGCTAATTTAGGCTTTTTTTTCTGTTTTTTAGGTTAATTTGGCATTTAGCTAATATATTAGCTGGCTATCAGCTTTAGCATTTTAATCAATCAATTTCAGCATCTTCAACAGTCAAATTCAGCTTACAGCATTCACACTAGCATTATTGCAGGTAATGCTATATATCTACTTCATTATTATTTTAAAATGTTTGATTTTAAAAGTTTTTAAAATGTAGTTTTAGAGTGTTTGATAAATGTTTATCCTGTTCGTCCCATGACCTAAGGTGTGTTTTGGATTTGGCCCTTTGTACGATTGAGTTTGACACCCCTGATTTACATCCTCAACTATTCAATTACTCCGTCCAATTAGAGGCCTAACTGCTGAATTATATGCAACACTTGCTGTATTTTTCACTTAGCCATCTTCTCACATTTATGGGAAAGAGACCATTCATCTATAAATAAAAGTGAGTGCGACTCTCTGGCTGGCGTCCAGCCTCCTTCACTGTCCTCTGGAAAGAAGCCCTATTAGCTCCTGGGGTGTTTTTCTGTATGTGACCCTTCGCTGTGACCTTCCTGCAGGGAAAAAAACGCTGAATTCCTCAGCAGGGATCAGTAAAGCATGTAATTCATTCATTAATCCTTCCTCTCTCTGATTAGGGATGTGTGTATATGACTGATAAGTAGGTTAAATATTCCAGTATCAGAGACCTTTGTGTTTGCGGAGCGGCACTCGGACCAAACGGGGTAATCTCCGTCATGTCACGGCTCTTTCTTGAAACCGTTCTTCACATCCTCAGGTGACGGATTATTCTGGCTTAAATCCAAACGATCAGCAGCTGTCAATGAAATATTTCACTTGGATTCATAGCAGAGGATGTTCACACAACATATTTTTGTTTGGTTATCCCTACAGAAGTGAAAAGACGGCACTAAAGCTGAACTGGTTTGTCCAATGAGCTTCTTCGCATTTATAGAGGATATCCAAACAAATTTCCATTTTGTAAACATACAAATAGCAAAAAGGTTTCTTTAAAATTCAATGTTAAGAACAAAAATGCATGTCTTGTATTTCCAAATACGTTTACATCTAGTGTTCTTGTTATTTATAGACAGTAGGGATGCAATGAATCAGTTTTCTCACGATTCAGTTCAATTGTATTGACTACAATACCATTGTAAGGATGTCACATGTCTGGATTTAGAACCAAACTGCAGTTTATTACATAAAACTACAACATTTTGAATCCTCAGCTTCGATGGTGCCTGAATAAGTCATGTACTTTTCAGAGATATTACTAGAGGGTTGCGTAAGGACACGTACTACCTATTCTATCTTTACTTACCCTTACACATAATTTAAGTACAATCTGTCCCCTGCAGCATACCCATAGAATAAAATGTACATAAACATTTCGTCTCTACGGGAAGAACAATAGCCATGAAGCCATGCATGAGGCGATGTTTCTACCGCTGTTCTGTTCTACTGAAGTCCAGGAGAGTTTGATTTATTCCTTTGTCCACATCAAGAACATTGATGCAATGTAACAGGATTAGCCCAAAAGCTATTTTTCCTCTTCAGTCCCAGGACGGTTGTTTATGGCAGGAATGGGATGTTACGCATTAGTTACTCATTACTTGAGTAGATTTTGATCCAAGTATTTTTTACTCTTGGTCAAGTAATTATTTAAATGCCTACTCTCTACTTGAACTTGAGTACTATTTTGGTAAAGTAACGACATTTTTACTTGAGTAAAATTTTTGAATAGTCTACCCACCTCTGCCTCAAAACCAGTATAACTTAATGTACTGGAGCTTCACATGTCGAGTGGTTCAGCCAAAAACTGTCAAAGATTTATCAATAAAGATGTGCCAGGTTTGTAAAATTTCTCCTAAGAAGACTTGAGACTGCTCGATCTCACTGGGGGGCTTTCACAAATAAAAGCATTCATAGAAAATTATATTTGGATCTTCAGACCCATTGAATTAGATCCCATTGATTTGTGTATAAACGCTGACCCCCTGCTGTGCGCAGACGCTCTGTTTATGAGGAACTATCCAAAAAAAGAAAAGTTTGAGCCACTAAACTCAGTTCTCACCAACAGTCAGACAAAAATGGTAGAAAAACGGCTTATTTTGTCTAAAAACTGATGATATTCAAATAATCAACAAGTTTGCTACATGAAAGAAAACAACAAAAAAGTTGTTTTGGAGAATCTTCACCGTCAAAGATAAACAGACCTCTTCCTAAACCAAAATAATAAAATAAAAGTCAATAATAAAAAATGAGAAACTAGAAAAACTTGAAATCAGCCTCTTAGCATGGAAGTCAGTGGAAATTTCCCCTGTCTGGCACCAACCTCCAGTGGTCGTTTGAGGAACTGCAGCATTTGGTACTTGTTGGGTTTGGATCCAGTGGTGGTCATAACACAGACAACACTTCATGTTATAGAACTGAAAACAGTTTCAATGTCGGATAAAAATGAAACCAGTTATCATGAAACCATTCCTGGAGAAATATTCATGGATGTTAAATGGAGGCATGAAAGAATAGACACTAACTTACCTCCTTAAGCCAGATCATTCTCCAGACTGAGAAACTGTGGTGACTTTGGGAGAAATGACACCACACTCCTATTAATTTAATTAACTTCCATCTTTGTTGGCTTAATTGTTTGTGACACGATGGTTTGAGAGACATGAAGGAAGGGGTGACGCGGTAAATGATACGCTGATGGGTAATTAATGTCTTTCTTAATGGGACTGGAAGCTGCGGGATTATCCGTGGACCAGCAGCGCTCCGTTCTCCAAAGTTATCCCTGAACGGATGAGGAGCTTTACATCCCCGGCGTGTTTTCCTTAAGTGAGCCTCTGTGCTCTTTGATCAGAGGAAAGGTCGAAATGTCAACTCCAGACGTCTATACGGCTTTTCACACCTGATCGCCTCTGACGTGCACAGAGCAACGGAGAACTCTGATAACCCCGGAAGTCTGCACACAATGAGGAGATAAAGGAGCTTAGACCCGGGATTTCACCTTTTTGTTTCATTAAACCTTCTTTTGACACCAAAAAAAGGGGGAAAACTGGAGCCTCAGCCAATGTGACAATTTTACAAAGAAAAACCTGATCGATTCACTTTACTTCCTGACAGGTAAATCTGTCTGTCAAAGGGATTCATCAACCGTGTGAGTCTTTTTTAAATGACTGTGTTCAGTCAGAAGTAAGTCTTTCTCTTTTGAAGCGTCTGCCGACGATATTAGTGTCGGCAATCGGCTCTTAAATGGAAATTGCGGCTCGCAAAGACATAAAACCGGTTGATAGTTTAGTGGGAAACATCAAATGTGGAGACGACGCTCCAACCTGTGAGGACTGTCAGCCTGATGCGCACCTTTAAACCTCATTTATGGTTTCAGATTCATCTCAGCAAGCATGTTTTAAAGCTGATCGGTGGAATTTAAAGCACGAACGACAACCGCCGGAGAGAAATAAAGCCCAGAGTTTGGTGGATTTTATGGTGTCGAGAAATGAAAATGGCCAAAGGAGAAGCCGTGAAATGTGGCGCCGATCAATTTTAATAAAATTGGAAAAATTGAGTTTGACTTTATTGGAGGATGATCTCAAGTCTTGGAATAATGTAGGTAAATGGCACCTGGGTAAGTTCATATTGAAAGCATTTGAAAAAAAGCTTGAATTCTCATAAAAAGACAAGTTAGAGGAATTGATTTGTATGTCTCTGAAGAGTCATTCATCTGTTGTTCCATTGGGTTTTTCTTTCATATTGACAACGTTTCGTCTCCAATAAACAAAAAGCAACATAACTATAGCAAACTCTTCACCCATGAGGGCATGCTTCAGTCCAGAGGCCATTTTATGACCATCGATGTTAAAGGACACCTGATAGTCAATCCTTTGACCATTACCAACAGAGCTCAGCACATCCGACGCTGGTTGTAGTTATTTATGCGGCAGAGAAACACCAGTGGGTTCTGCTCAACAACAAACTGCTGAGGGTTTGGATCCCAGATTGTCAGGAAATGGTGGTGGAGGACCCAAATGCAAGAGATTGGGGTTGGTGACAAGAACATAACACATTTAATAAAGTCACCAAAACATGACAAAATCCCACGGCGAACCAAAAATGGCAGAACAGAACAGAGCAGATGACCTGACACTGAGGAACTGAAGACCAGACACCTAAATCCACTGAGGTTGATTAACTAATGAAGACAGCTGTGGATGATTAACCTGAACATGGTGAGACTGACGGGGAAAACAGAACATTACATAACCTTGTATCTCCTGACAGAGGTCCAAAGAACATAGCCAGTGTCTCCTGAAGGGAGTTGGTATTTTATCGTTTGAAGTCTAAAGTCTCTTCATGGTCTTGTGAAATCCATCCATTTATCCATCTATCGTCTACGTCATAAGATGAACAGACTTCCCTCTCCCTGGCCACTTCCTCCAGCTCCTCTGGGGGGACCCCGAGGCATTCCCAGGCCAGCCGAGAAACAGTCTCTCCAGCGTGTCCTGGGTCTTCCCCGGGGCCTCCGCCCAGTGGAACATGCCCAGAACACCTCACCAGGGAGGCGTCCAGGAGGCATCCGGGCCAGATGCCCAAACCACCTCAACTGGCTCCTCTGGATGTGGAGGAGAAGCGGCTCTCCTCCGAGCTCTCTCCGTGTTACCGAGCTCCTCACCCTATCTCTAAGGGAGCGCCCAGCCACTCTCCGGAGGAAACTCATTTCAGCCGCTTGTTTCTTGGCCTCGTTCTTTCAGTCACAGTCCAGATCTCATGACCATAAATAGGTATCGGAACAAAGATCAACTGGTAAGTTCAGAGTTTTATTTTTCTGGCTCAGCTCTCTCCTCACCACAACAGACCGGCATGACCCGAAAATACCTAAACTCCACCCACCCGGATAGGAGAAAGTATCATTCTCCGGTCTTGGGAAGAACTGCCTCCAACACAGCATCTTGTGTAGCAGCATGATGTATGCAACATGAAAGCAGAAGAAGCCAAACGAAGGTATGAAGTGGAGCGGAGTGTCAGATCCTGATCCGACACTCCACTCCACTTCACCTGTTGTGCCAAACTTTGATCATCAGGATTAAAAATGTGTCATCGATCGTCACAACAACAGTCAAACTGAAGGCGTCTCCTCCAGACGATGGAAGTGTCTCAGCTTCTGACAGCGTCATCAAAACTCCATTGATGCTACTTTGCTGTAATGCAACAGGTGCCTTAAGCTGAACAAGGATGGAAGCCAAACCTCTCTGCTATGAATAGAAACTGTCCATTCCTTTAGTCTGACCCTGCTTCTTTTTCTTAGAGGTAATAAGACAGTAGACAGGACGTGGAGATAACAAGGCCAGCCAGAAGTAGAAAGCTGACATAACGAGGCTCATGACAGACAGCCGGGGTTAGAGATGGCAGCAAACCTGCAGCTCCCCGCTCATTACCAGCCTCTCACCCTCCAGAAGTGTTTGGCCGGCGTGGAGAATGTGCCGGCGTGCACGCTGTGACAACTGCTCAACAAGGAGCCCGGGACGCCTGCAGGTTGTTTCTCCGTCCTGATGACAGCGGCGAGTTGGAAAAAAGCAGACCTGTGATGCATCGTCTGAAGAAAACACACGTGCTGATATGATGATAGTTTATGCAGAACATGCAGGGAACATGATGAGGAGGAAAGAACAGACGAGTTTTAGAATAAAAACTCCCATAGAGCTAAATAGATGTCGTATGGATCTGAGCTAAATCCTCTGACCTATTTCTATTTAGGCAGCCAATCATGACTCATCGTACCGACGACCACATTAGTGATAAAAACCCAAGCTTTGAGGTTCAAACATCGTGTTGGGATGACACTCCTTAGTTTAGAGCTCAGAAAGACACATTTAAGACAACAGAAGCAACAATTTTGAGGGAAAATGTTTTTAGATATAAAAATTTGTCCCTTGCATGTTGTGGAAGTTGTGTTGTAAAGATAAACTATGATAATTCGTAGAAACATAAGTCCAATATTAGAGAATGAAAACCAAAATCTTCATGTAAGTTTGGCAAACTGAACACAATCTTATGGTGACTCTACACTGTAAATCTCATCAACAAATCCTTCAAAGATCACAACGACTGACATTAAAGAAAACAACTTTACATTTTAGCAATCCAAACAAAATTCCAGGAACCAAAACACAATTCCACTAAAGTAAAACAAATAAAAAAGGACACGTTTCAGGAAACAAAAGTAATTTCCAGAAATCAAAATGAAACCAGATAATAAATCAGAAATGGTTGAGTTTATGAGACATCACTGATTGGAGGATGCCATTTGTTCACCTTTTCAACAAGAAGTGTTTTTCTGTGGAACTTTCAACAGAACACATTTCTTTAAAGTCCCCCTCTGATGAAAATCCTGTTTTTAGAGTTTTTATCATGTCTGTGTGTCATTTTTCTTCTGAAAGAGAACAAATGTAGGCTAATCAGAAATCATTTAGTTTTTTCATTTCCGAGTATTTCTCCTTTTAAATCAATCAAACTG
>NC_050513.1:325226-328015 GCF_002922805.2 Oryzias melastigma
TTCCAGTACTCACCTATGGTCATGAGCTCTGGGTCGTGACCGAAAGAACGAGATCCCGACTACAAGCGGCTGAAATAAGTTTTCTCCGTAAGGTGGCTGGACGCTCCCTTAGAGATAGGGTGAGAAGCTCGGACACCCGGAGAGAGCTCGAAGTAGAGCCGCTTCTCCTCCGCATCGAGAGAAGCCAGTTGAGGTGGTTCGGGCATCTGGTCCGGATGCCTCCTGGACGCCTCCCTGGTGAGGTGTTCCGGGCATGTCCCACTGGGCGGAGGCCCCAGGGAAGACCCAGGACACGCTGGAGAGACTATGTTTCTCGGCTGGCCTGGGAACGCCTCGGGGTCCCCCCAGAGGAGCTGGAGGAAGTGGCCGGGGAAAGGGAAGTCTGGGCATTTTTGCTTAGACTGCTGCCCCCGGGACCCGGTCCCGGATGAAGCGGAGGAAGATGGATGGATGGATGGATCTTTTTTTTCCTCTTTCAACTCTCTTATTTCTGTTTTTGAATCTGAAATTTTCAGGTTTGAAACGAGACCAGAGCGGTGGTAACCTCACTGCTGGTGCTTTATCCTACTCTGGGAACTTGAACAATTGGGGTAAAAAAAAGGGTGTTATGGTCTTTTGGCGGCAAGCGAAAAGGGTCATAAATCAGCAGTTAAGCGGTAAGAATGGCACATTGGCCATCCAAAATGCAGTTTTTTAGGAATGTTTCAAAAGTAGCATGTAAAATATGCCTCCTTGTGTTGTCCTAAGCGGCGGTTTACCGCGTACAAACCGCACGTCCACAACGCTGTTCTGTTGCACAGTTTTTTCGTGTCACATACGGGCGTTGAAAACGCCGTTATACTTGAAAAAAAATAGCAAAGACCGAGGGGATAATTCCCGTTGTCTGCTGTGGCTTACTGGTTAACACAGTTGTTTTACACATGGTAATTGTGAGTTCCGCAGTGTACACGCGCTTTTTACATTTTTTGTTTTTTCCTTTTGCTGACTTTTAGCAATAGCATTATTTTGATTGTTCTTAGTGTTGCTTTTTTTTGCTCTTTCTGTTCTTCTAAGTTTTTGTCTTTTAAAGTGTATATAACATCAATAAATTATTAAAAAGAACAAAACAGGCTTTCCTTGTCGGACACAATAAATAACTATCCTTTTGTAGTAATCAAATTACCAAACCAGCAAGAAACATTTGATTTACAACAGAAACATTTGATTCCTGTTTAATAATGTGAAAAATTAATTGATGAAGAAATCTTTCATGATTATCTCATATCAACGTCCAGCACCAAGATCGCCATTGTTAAAGTACAAAAAATGTTTATCGTCTACCAGTGGTGTAATGGGATTCCACAGGTCTTGTTTTTTTTCCCCATAAGTCCCTCTTTTTTAAAACAATAAGTATAAGAACAACTATAGCAACAGGCAGTTGATCAGACATTCACCTCTGAGTGTAAGGCAGCCCCGCCCCCCTTATCCTCCTCATTGCTGTAAAAAAAAAATACCTGTTGTCCTGTCCAGCATCTAAGCGTCACATCTACGTCACAAATGTGATCTTTTTTATTCTCCTGATCTGACAGAAATTTGAGTAAATATATTTTGTGTCTCTTTCTCTCTCATTCCCTATGTATATATATATATATTTACATACAAATATAATATAGAGGGAGAGACACACACACACACACACATATATATATTAGGGCTGTCAGATTTGTCGCGTTTAGCGTTAATCTGACATGTGCTTGACGCCGACAATTTTTTTGACGCATTAATCGTGGATTTTCTCATACGTGCCTTTCCATACCGCGCGCGGGCGTCCCCCCTTTAACTCACCGGCTGCTCTCACTAGATCACGGGCGGGTCTCCAACCACCGAGCTGCTAGCTAGAACCGACCCGGCGCCAGGATGCGGAGAGCTCCTGCACTCTAACCCGGCTCCGGTTTGCGTCCAGTACCACGTCTGGTGGTACCGGCTCGCGTCCGGCACCGCATCCCGAGAGCTGCGGACCCCCGACGTTCCGAACAGCAAGCATAGTTTAATGTAGTTTAAACAACGTCAGTTATTTGTAGATGAAAAGATAAATCTCAGCTTTGAGTGTGTGGCCCGTCCCTCTTTCACCGCGCGAAAATATGCAAAATATCCCAAAGTTCTGGAGGTTTAAGCGTTATCCAGCCCCAGCATAGCGGTCTGTCTGCCGGCATATTCATGGCGTGAGCTCCGCTGGACACGTCGCTGCATCGAGCTGCAGCCAGAGAACGCGGCGGCAGTAACAGACTGTCAAACTATCCACAGAGTATCCCGCTTTTCTCAGTCTTTAATGTTTTAAAAAACAAAAGTTAATTGGAAATGATAAATCTCTATTTCATTTATTACTGTAGTTCAGCAGAGGAGGAAAAGATTTGGTCCTGATAAAAAATGAACATGAAAGTGTTAAAATGTTATTTTTGATGTTTTTGATGTTTTTTATTTTATTTTACTGAACGTTGATTGAAGTTTTGAATTTAAAATGCCCTTCACTTGCACTTGGGCTTTTGTTTGGCGTTTTATGTTACAGCCTTTTATTGTTAAGAAAGTTTATCTCAATACAATGTTACAAAATAAAGTAGTTTTGATGAGAACTATTAATTTTGTCATTCTTGTTTTCATAATAAATGTAGAACTGCTAAATTCCACGAAGCACACATTTTTTTCCGAAAAGAAGGCCACATATTAATTTGCGATTAATTGTGAGTTAACTCTGGACAATGCGATTATCGCGATTAAAAAATTGAATCGCCTGACAGCTCTAATATATATAT
>NC_050513.1:328102-329697 GCF_002922805.2 Oryzias melastigma
ATACTCCGGTGCGACTTATAGTCCGAAAAATACGGTATATATAATATCATAATACAATATAACTGGAAAACTTCAGGTTTCCCTCTTCATAAAACACAATCAGCTGTTTTTAAAGACGCCACACTCAACCACCCAATGAGGAAGATGGAGTATTTCCATCCAAACATGTCAGGTATGTTTGAATATACCATCAAGTAATTTTCTTAATATATTTATTTCATCATCAGAAAAATATTACATCATCATTTGATTGAATTAGGTCTTTAAAGTTGGCCCTTATCTTGTTTTTTTTTAAACAGAAACATTAAGTAAATTTTTAGAGTCTGAGGCTTTAAGGTTCAAAGTGTCCGTATCCACTGAGCCCAAACAGAAAATGGCAGAAATGGTGTGAAAGACGGAGGAACTTTATGGACCGGATTCCCCCAAATCAAAACTGATTCTGTCAGGAGATTCAAAACCAGGATCTGATCCAAAACAAAAGCTTATAAGTAAAAAAAAAAAAAAAAAAAACAAATATTAAGACAAATCCATTGTAACACTATGATAAACCACAACTTCATTTTTGCAGCAAAAGTCTTCATCAAACTGCTGTGATTGGCCCCTCGCAGACGGAGCTCGACAGCTTCAGGTCATCTCATCCCTCATAACTCGGGTTACCACGCAGCATTTTGTGAAGCTTCTTCATTCGCCGTGGAAGCAGAGAAACGGTGGCACAAAGGCAGCTTTAGCTCAGATCATAGATGTGTCCTGGAGAGACTTCACCCTGAAGGATGGAGTCTGATGACCGAGCCGGTCTCCACAGAGGACACTTCCTGCAGGGAAACCCAGCAGACATTTCTGTGCTCCTTTGTCTGGACGGCTGGATGTTTCTGAGGGCTACTTTGTAATTTACATTTAAATGAAACTCTCCGGCCATATCATGCCCCAGCAACATGCAGCACTTTATAATCCCTACCAGGAATTAGTCTGTGGTTATCGCTCCTTTTCAGTGAAATCCTGCGTTAAAGAAGACATCCCAGCATCCTCTGCATTCCGCTGCCACGCGTGTGCTAATGAGATTGATTCGTGTAAGGAGCTGAGGGATTTTATCTGCATGTTTCTGCTTCACACAGTTAACCGCAGCCCAAGGAACACGATCCAGCAGGACTTCTGCTGTCTGAATGTAAAGAGGAGTCACAACCAGAGAGGTCTGATCCGCATCAGCCTCCTCTGTCCATACCATTATATACAGTCTATGGTCCATACCTGGATCCATCTAACTAAAGTGGTTAAGGTTGACCGGGGATCAGAGCACCCATGAAAACAAATATATACGTGTTTATTAAAATAAGAATCAAGCTGTAAAATTATTAGGAAAATAGTGAACATTTTACGAGAATAAAGTTGTAAATATTTTATTTAAAAGTCAAAAATTAACATTGAAAAAGTTCTCTTTAAAAAAAATAAAGTTGCACATTTACAGAAAAACTCAAGCAGATTGAGCAGAGTGATTTCCATTATCTCTGTTGAAATGTCGTTCTAACTAAATGCAACTTTTATTTCTATTAAGGCAGGGCTTTTCCCTTGTAAAAATAAAATAAACTTTTAGTAGAAAC